>NC_043982.1:1019180-1231680 GCF_902150065.1 Myripristis murdjan
ACTGAGAGCAACTGAAGCAACTGGAATAAGACATGGGAAAAGGATATTAGGAAATTACATATTGGGAATGGAGATAGTAGGCTCCATGACATAGATATGACAGATAGAAGATATAGGAACAGAACAAGATACAACAGGAAATAAAAAAAAGAGTAGAATGAGTTTTGTAGGATAGGATATATTAGGAACAACATTCTCTTATGTATTATTTCAGTTTGATCAGAGCCGAGGAAATTTAGGACTTTTTCTATAATGCAGTGACAGTTTTGGTGTCACATTTTTCCTAAGAATTTCTACGTCAATATTTAAACTGTTTCTGCGGGATGTGTCCAGTCATCACCTCTTGAGGTCACCAGGATGTAGGCCAGGTGGCAGGCAGTGTGTATCTGTGTGTGCTGCACTAAAAGTCAATCCAGCTTCTCTCCATCGGGTTTTGTCTGAAATGTAAACATTAAAACAGACATAGCAAGCCAATATCAGCGGCAAAACATAGGTCAGTCTTGAATAATTATTAATTAAATCTTTAATATACAGTCAAATATGGGCTGTGGAGCATTTCCACACCACTTGTTGATTTAGAGTATTTCTGTTCCTGGAGTTCTGCACCATTTTGTGACAGGCCCTGCCCAAGGCCACACCAGCCTTTTGTCCAATCAGGGTGAAAGGTGGATCTACTCTTCCTGACAAGGCTTTCTGCAAAGTTTTTCAATGTTATGTGAATCCGTTTGGAAGTTGTGCACCTTTTGTTATAGGCCACGCCCACTGTCTTGCCCCGTTTTGACCAATCATCATAGTTATCAAAAGTTCATCTGCTCTTCCGTGGCTCCTGACCAAATCTTGGAGTGTTATGTGAATACATTCATTGATGCACCTTATTGTGGCCACACCCACTGTCATGCACCATGCTGGCCAGTCGGCTTACTGGCCCATGACCAGGCTGTCCAGAGAGTTTTGTGCAAATCCATTCATAACTTTTTTGAGATGTCCTGTTAACAGACAGATAGACAAACAAATAGGCAGAGTGGCGTGAGGGAGCCACATCCACATCTAAATAAACATGAACTTGCACTTGGACTGCTTGCCTTGTAGTTTTGGGATTTTTGTCTTTCATTTTGGCATCTCTGCCTGGTTGCCTGATTGTTTGGTTTCTCTAGTTTGAATTTAACACTCGTCTCTACCACCTACTGTGTCTGCAAAAGCTACCACACTGAATCCTGACAAGGTGGGAGACAGGCAGATGGATGATTGGTGGACAAGACAGGTGAACAGGGGCATGGAACACAGGACCTGGACAGAGATAGACAGATTTCTTCATCATGCATGCATGTATGTTTGTGTGTATGTATGCATGTGTATCATGTTTAAATGTTTAAAGATATTATACTTTATCTACCACCCTGTTTCTTTCAATAGTCATGACTAATGTAGTCAAAGAGAGAGAGAGAGAGCATGTGAGCATGAGTTGTATTACAATCATGAAAAGCTTTAGCAAGGGTGCGTTTCCATGAATATTAATATTCAGATTGTTGTTTTTGACTTTACATAGAAAGATCTATCAGTATCAGTATACCATTCTGTTGTTTTCCCACTTTGTTCATGAACGGTGCATTATTTTGAAAGATGTAATTAAAAAAGCCAACAGTGATTAATTGTTCACAGGCCAGACCAGACTGTACTGGCATACTCAGTTTTTTCATGTGGTGTTAACATGTGCCAACTCAAAAATGGAATATTTCAATATAAACAGATGTATTAACAGATTAATATGCATGTAAACACAGTCATACATATATGAGGATACTTTACATCACTATATTGTAGCAGTCCACGGCCAAACTAACAGACACAGAACCCAGACAAATGAACTGTTCGCAGTGGCTCCAGTCTTTGCCCAGCCAGCTCCAGGTTGGTCTGCAGACTCCTCAGGCCTCAGCACAGACCAAACTGCCACATACTAGCCAATCACCTCCTTCCCTTCTTGATTTCCTCCTGCAGCCACTCAGAGGCTGACTGCAGCTTATGTAACAATATAAAAGAACCATTCAGCCCTGTTTATTCCAGACATATTGTACTTCATACATGGTTTATATAACAACTAGCTCAAAGGGCTGAGACAGAAAGTGAGAGAGAGTGAGGGTGGGAGAACGAGAGAGACAGAGAGATTGAAGTCCAAACACAACCCACTAAGCAGTATTTATCGGAGCAGACTTTAAACCAGGCGGTCATATAAACTGACCTGTTTGTCAGGGAGGTTTTTACAGTCTGGTTACTGATCAACTTGCTGGCTGAGGCCAGCCTTCACTGCTGGATGAGACTCAGACACTCAGACACACACTGAGTGAGTTGGATGACACTCTGCTGCCTGAGACTGTAAACTGACGTCTGACCTGCAGCTTCACTAAGACAATATATCACAGCCTGCAACAATACTCTAACCAAATACTAACTAATACTAACCAGCACAAACCACTGACTTCTTATAACTACTAAGAAGATTACTAAATGCTACTAAATATATAACCTACAAACTATCAAGGACTAATTTTCACCTATAACACACTAACTACTATAAACTACCAAGCACTGTTAACTAACTAGTTCAAAATAATAACTACCAAATATGACAGCCCACTAACTCCTAGCACTAACCAGTGGTAGGAGTTAGTTACCAAGCACCAACTGTTAAATAGCAATTACTACTCAGCACTACCACATGGTCCTGCACAGGCATCATGCTGCCCATCTCTGTTTTTGCACATCTGGTCTATTTTTTTGTTCTTCCACACAGCTACACTGCCAGCCAACAGGGAAAAACATGGCTGGCATGCAGCCAACATGTAACACAAAACTAAAAGCCCTACCTAACAGTTAATATCTACTGACCTCTAACTGCTATGTACTAACTATTGACTACAACAGCATTAGTTCCATTGTAGGGAAAAAATTACAGAGCCAGGGGAGAGGGGTAATATTTTGAGAAAAAAAACTCGCATATTCTCTGAGATTAAAGTGGTAAATTTATGAGAAAAAAACTTGAAAATTCTGAGATTATAAAGTCACAAATTTATGAGAAAAAAAAAACAGAAATAGTGACTACCACTGACAGCTAACTACTACTAACTACAAACTAATAACTTCAAATGACATCGAGCTATGTCCCAATACCAACTACAGACTACAGGCTTACATACTAGTTACCAGTTATTACAGTTGTAGGTGAACTACAGGGTCAAACCTAGCTTATCATTTGGATTCAGTTAATTTGACTGGAGGTAAAATCACATCGCCAAGGGTGAGATAATTCATCACAGTGAACATAAACCTTTCCCTTGTTTTATTCTTATTTAAGTATGCTGAATTGAGTGTTTTCATACCAGGAATACATTACATTATGCTGTGCTTCCTGTCAATCATCTGACACACAAAGGAAGAAATGGAAGTCACCGTCAGGAAATACTCAAAAAAAATGTTGTCTTACAAATTTTATTCACAAATTCACATCAGTGTCTTTTTATCTGGGGCATCCAACTAAGCTTGGCACCATAATAATTTGGATTTTAAAAATGATGAAAATTTATTGGATAAAAAAAAAAATAAAAAAAAAATCATAAAAAAAAAAAAAAAAAGACCATTTCATGCACATGTTATAAACATCTCTAGAAATAAGGCAGGCTTGTCAGTCAAGACCAAACAGCAGATTCCTGTGTTTACTGAAGCAGTATGTGGGGTAGAGATTGGTCAGGCATCACTTCCTGGGTAAATACATGATAACATTTATTGCTTGAATATAGTCAAACTTGGTCATGCCCTGTTGGAGAGTACAATTTGCTTTAGCTTGAGGCTGGTCTCAGAAATAGACATTTATTTATCCCTTGGTGTTTACTGAGTGTAGCCACAAACTATAGAGTACTTGAGGGTAAGTAGGACTTTTAGAGTTACAAGTCAATGCTGTAACATTAGACAATGATGGGAGAATGGGGGACATGGCAGAGAAATGGAGCATGGATGTTTCTGGAAGGCCCTATCGGCTCTGGACCGCCTCCACACAGTGCCTTCAATCATTAACACTGTTCATACAACGCATACCATTCGAATCTAACCAAGAAAAATATTCCCTGTTTGTCAGATTTGCACGTCCAAGGGGTAGAAGTTTACCACAGTGGCTGGCTAATGAAGAGAAGCGATCAAAGGTCACAGGAGAGTGCAGAAACCAAAAGAAGAGCAGTTTTTGTGCCTTTATTGTTTTCTGCATCTCAAATGTGATATGGAATTCCAGAGACTGAGTGGGACTGGATCCAGACTTCTGATTTTATGCTCACCCTGAGCCAATTTTAATGATCCACTCTGGACTCCGCATGCTCACATAAACATAAAATGCTGGCTGATCCAGGTCCTGTAGTTATTATTATTTTCTTTCTGTGACTTAAATGACTTCTGTTAAATAAAAAAAAAGTGCCACTTTTCACTTTGTCACTTTTCAAAACTGAGTATTTGAAAGTGTAGGGTTTTGCTGTAGGTTTTTGCCAAGAAAGAGCATGTGGGTTCAGCCAAACTATCTTGGCTAAATCAATCAATCAATCAATCGATCAATCGATTAATCTGATTCTCTAGGTTCCTGTGTTATTGGGTCCCAATGATGACTGGTTCTTTAGATCCCTAGGCATACTTTCACCTTGATACACAAGCAGAGTAACATTTCAGCGCAGGCCAACGTAAGGTCTGAGAAGGCTGAATTATTGTTGAAAAATTAACCTTTTACACTGATTTGCCAAAGGGGTTGTGGCAGTAGTGTCATTACCAGAATTTCCCTAGTTGGGATCAATAAAGTATATCTATCTATCTATCTATCTATCTATCTATTAAGTTTTGGTGAATTTGGATCTGGCATATCTTGACAATTGCATATGCCAACACAGCAGAATATAGTTATCTGCTTTTCCAAGCATGGCACTTTGGAAAATGTCTAGCCTTTTCATACCATATTTGTAGATTTCCATTCATTTTCTGAAGACCACAAAGAAGCAATGTCAACACTGTGTCCCTTTATTTCGATGCATTATAGGTGCATTAATTATTAGCATTTATTTTTTAAAATTTAGATACTTCCATCTGCAATGCAAATAGTGGAGCCGCTGCACTGATTTCACAGGGTGCTAAAGGCTGTCGTGGAGCTTGCAGGCAAGCCTCAAGTCCTAGATCACTAATATTTCAAGCAACCAAAAGTAAGGAGTGCAAAGGTCAGAGCCTGAGTACCCTTAGCATATTCTTGTAAGAAGTGACTGCCAGGAAGCTAATGAGGAGCTGTGGAGAGAGACAAAAAAAAAAAAAATAATAATAATAATAAAAAAAGTTCTTATGCTTGTTTATTTTTCTCATTCAGTGCTACATTATGATATTTGAGAGGACAGCCTGATCCCCTGTAATGTTGTGAAACTACTTTAAACTAAAAATAACATGCTCTGCATGAAATGTGCAAGAACTGTTTCCCCAACAGCAAGGGATTATCTAGAGGAGACACAGGTAGACATTTACCTTCAACTCCAACAACCTAGGTTCATTTCCCAGCTCACAAGTTTTTGACTTGGTGGTTTTCATTTGCAGCTGGAGTTTTTCTCTTTTAACCCTGTCCAAAAGCTTAAAGGGATAGTTCACCCATTTTGAAAAGTGTTATATTATTTCACTTCTCCCCTAGCTGTTGTGTTGGACAGTAGTGGTGCTAGCCTCCTGCCACTGAGGTGAGCTTACTCCAACATTAAAAATGGGTTGACTATCCCTTTAACCTTAACCTTAACCTCCTGCTATTGAGGTGGCTGACAAACTAAATGACGCCTTCTCAAATGCCCGTAATTGAATTGACTGTACCTTTTCAGCTAGTTTCATTAGATTCATTATCAGAGAAGACCAATGAAAAATAGAAAAAAGAAAAATCAGAGGAATGAAAATAGATATGATGTCAAATTAGGGTGCTATATATGTTTTTCCTGTTTCAAACTTCATCTTGTGACCCCCACGTTGAGAAACATTGCTGTAACACACCCTGACCCCTGAGCTCCCAGTGGAGGGGGTCAAGAGAGAAGAGAATTTACTTACTGAATTTACTTACTGAACATTGTAACACACACACACACACACACACACACACACACACACACACACACACACACACACACACACTCATGCATAGTATACAATACAGCTGCCCATATAGCCATTTTTATTCTGTGGCAGCCTGGTGGCTCCAAGCTCTGACAGTGAAGGATGTGTGTGTGTGTGTGTGTGTGTGTGTGTGTGTGTGTGTGTGTGTGTGTGTATGCATTTCCTGCATGATTTTAGCTTCTTATTTCATGAAACCAAAATGAAAGAGCCAGCAGAGCCAGGGAACCGCATAGAGCCAACCATAAGGAATTCCTGAAACACAGTTTTATGCCGCTGAGGCTCAAATGGTGTCTGACAGCTCAACAGCCAAAATCTCATTGTTCTGTATTCACCCAAAATGGTTACGGAGTCCAAATATATGGGCTGATAGAATAATGTTTGTTGTTTCAGTGGAAAAATGACAGGAAGGACTAAACAAACGAGCAGTTGCTTCACATGCCACAAAGCCTCATCTGGCTCGCTGTTAACCAGCAGCTTCTGATTTACAAAGCCACAGCATTAAGGCTGTTAGCCTCACTGGTAGCCGGCTGGACGGCACTGAGCGCTGCGTCGTCCCTGAGGCTTACACTGTGCTATGTCATGTATGGCCAGTGTGTGTGTAAGTTAGGCCTATGTGTATAGAGTATATTATAGTGTCTGTTAGTGTGCACTGTGTAGTTTACGCATGGTGTGTGTTGAGTGGTGTATTATAGCATATACATGAGTGGACTGTGTGTATACTGTGAATATGTGTGTGTAAACAGAGGTTTTCAAAGTGGTGTCCTTGAGGAGCCTCCAGGGGGTACTCAGCAAAATCAGGAATAGTTAGGCAGCATTCAGATCATACATAAGAAATCTTATGTTGATCCACTATCACTGATTCTATCTATCTATCTATCTATCTATCTATCTATCTATCTATCTATCTATATTTATATATACATATATATACAGTATGTGTGTGTGTGTGTGTGTGTGTGTGTGTGTGTGTATACAGTACAGGCCAAAAGTTTAGACACACCTTCTCATTCAATGCGTTTTCTTTATTTTCATGACTATTTACATTGTAGATTCTCACTGAAGGAATCAAAACTATGAATGAACACATGTGGAGTTATGTACTTAACACAAAAAGGTGAAATAACTGAAAACATGTTTTATATTCTAGTTTCTTCAAAATAGCCACCCTTTGCTCTGATTACTGCTTTGCACACTCTTGGCATTCTCTCCATGAGCTTCAAGAGGTAGTCACCTGAAATGGTTTTCACTTCACAGGTGTGCCTTATCAGGGTTAATTAGTGGAATTTCTTGCTTTATCAATGGGGTTGGGACCATTAGTTGTGCTAACCCTAACAGAGTGCTATTGAGAACAGTGGCATGAGAAATGAGCCATTCAAGAGCTTAGTGGTTTCACTGGGAAAAGGAAGAGCTGTTAGTTTTGCTGCTCTGCCATTACAGTGTGTTGTCACTGTGATACTGTGTTAGCTGATGGGAGCGTGACTTCTCACTGGAATTAGTTTTTCTAATGCGTGTTGGGCATTTGGTTATATGTGCCTGTGTGCGTGTGTGCATCTGAAAGGGTGACTGCTGTTGTGTAAAGTACCCTATGCTGGCAGTCTATTCTCTCTCTAACACTCAAATAAAATTTTGGAAAATGAGTATGAACCCTGAAAAGTAGATTATGTGTTGTGGATATGAAAAATGGCAACATTACATTCCTCTACCAGAAAGGAATTATGTGACAAATAGCATAAAATGCACACAAGAAGCCAACAGAAGCCTGATGAGAAAATTTGCTAAAGGCTCTGCAGACTGTTGCACTAGTTATACATGTCATAACACAGTCTAGTTTGAGTATAAAGTCTCACTATGTCCAAATTTACACATTACTTATTTTTTTAATGGTTGCACCAAATGAAGTAGTTCCAATGTAGTCATAAGTTATAGCTAGTTATAGCTTAAAATTTACTCAAGCCTTCTACCAGATATATAGGAAAACATGTTGGTGGAAGTACAAATCCAGCCAGTTTTACATCAGCAACACATCCTCTATGTTAGATTACGTCCTTTTGATCTGTATGATAATGATAGACTGATACGCTTTCATTTTCCCTGACAGGAGATACAAAAAAATCACAGGTCCTCTAACTGCCGATTTGCAATAGGATACAGACAGAAATGATGCTCTCAGCCCCTCTCTTCAAGTGTGTTTGGCACCAAGATATTTTTGCAACTGCATCATTTTAGAACTTGGTTGGAGACTCCATTCAAGTACATGTATATCTACTGTATGTAGAGCAATAAGAATAAGTGTAAACTGCAGCAGGCAGTAACTCCTCTATTGAAAATAATGGTTAAACGCTTAACGTCCCTATTGCTTCAGTCTGTACTAACTCTTGAAAATAATCCTCATAATGTTATCCTTATAACCACTGTAAGCCTACTTTAGACTCTGCAATATACCTGTGCTTGAGCTGTACAATTTTATGACTGTTTTAAATGTCAACCATATTTTTTAGCAACCCTGGGAGAGATGATATTAATGTTACTTTAGAAATCATTGATTGGGCAGGAGATATTTATTTTGGTTTGCTGAGGCAGCCAAAAACATCAATGTATATGTTTTAGACTATGACCCCTTTAAACTCTGCTAGTTAAGATGCAACTTAAGTCACCATGGAGCAACAAAATAAAAGTACAGCTTTAGAATCAAACTCACTACTTTTTGATTAAGGAATAGTTCACCCCCTTTTTAAAAATGCGATATTATTTCACTTACCCCCTGGCTGTTATGTAGGACAGTGGCGCTATCTTCCTCTCTTTATAACTGAGTGCTGGATACTGGCTGGATGCTCCAAATGTTAACTGTTAGCCTCCTGCCTATGAGGTGGGTTTATATAGACACCACAGTCACAAACATGATTTCTTTGATGCTGCTATTGTCCCAAAGTGTTTGCAGACAGCTGTAATTTTACTGCCAGTCCTACATCTTTGTTTTGTGGTTTATGTGGTTGTACCACCAAAGTGTAACTCATTAATAATATATTTCACAAAATAGATTTTTTCCCCTAAATGTTGGGTACATTGTTATGCATATTTCAATTAGCCAGTTTCAGCTCCCGGAAATACCTTCATTCCCGAGGGGCTCAGATAATCTAAGTTCTACTGTACTTGATATGAATATTATGTGTTTTCAGTGGAGTACCCCTTTAATTTCAACATCAATCAACTCAAACTTCCTCAGCTCCATCTGTCTTCCTCAACATTCTGAGCGTCAGTCTCACCCTCAGCTTCGTTAATGTCAGCTTTAGCTTCAGCCTCAGCCCCACACGTTACTTTGGAGGTTATTATGGTTTTTCCACTGTATCACTTTACATTGTTTTACCCAAACTGGCACAATGCATTACATTTTTCCATTGTGTTATGCGTATTGCTTGGTTTGGTATGGATACAAAGCATATTGGTAAGTCATTCCATCATTTTTTCAATATCAGCCCAGTTTCAGAGAGAGCTTATGGCCACCAAACATGCTCAGTATTCCAGTGCAAAAACAACACAGGAATCATTTTGATGACGAATAGATGTTGATACCATAGCCCACACAGACGCTGAAAAAGTGTTTTAAAACATCGCCAGAACGAAGGTTTACACCCATAACCTGCATCATTTTGAGAAATCTCGACCTAAATCGGTTCAAAACAAGGTGTTTTAGTAAGATGGTTTCTGTTGTGTACTGTGAAAACTTTACACTTGTTTGGGTTGAGGTTGAACTTGAACTGCTTTGTAGCACTGCCTTGTATCTCCTCGGTCCTTTGGACCAGAACCAGGGCTTTATGACACTCGTTGTTGTTCTCTCCTGAATTAATCTTTGATTGTTGATATATTAAGATCTCATATGTATGTCGCTTTGGATAAAAGTGTCTGCCAAATGTGAATTGTAATTGTGAATCTTAACTTGGCATCAACACCTACATGTTGCTGATTGTCAGATTGTTGCTGGGAAATGAGCCTGGGTCACAGCTATGGTAGGAGCAGTATGGCTACAATATAGTATTAGTCCAATGGAAAAACTGTGTCCTTGTGTTTCTGGCTTGGAGGATGAGCTGTTGGCAGGAAGCTTGCAGAAAGCTGACCCCTGAGTGGAATAACCCTCATATCACCTTCAGTCTCCTTAATGGGACATGACAGGCTTCTGTGCATGTGTGCGTGTGTGTGTGTGTGTGTGTTGGTGACGGTAGCAATGCAACTTAATTATATTATAACAGACAAAAAATATTCTAATTAATATTAGAATTAATTGATATTATTAATGTTAAAGGCTTGCAGACAAAAAAAGCACATGTAGATGTCAACAAACTTTACAGGAGAGACAAAACAAAACATGGACCTGACTTTGGCCAGCTGTAAATATCTTTTGATAATATCAATGACATCACACGTTGACACATCTAGATGTACTGACACCACCAAAGAGCTCTCATTAAGAGCTACTTGTACTAATCTAGATGTCTTGGAGCTCTGTTGGCTCCAAGTACTTAATATTTTCTCCTCATATTCATCCAAATAATGCAGTGTTACATAGAAGGGTGGCCATGATACTAGATTTCTAACTTTGATATAATATCCAGGAAAATACTTATGTTCAATACCAATTTCAATACCACTGGGGAGGTGACAACATATTATGTGGCATGAAAAATGGATTTCATCTGAAACTAGACAAGCACTAACACATTTCAAACACAAATATTTTACCTCTTGTTAAAGTTCACTTAAAAAATGAAATTACTTCATTAGGTTTTCTAACATTAGAAATTTGCACTGACTAGATGTTAATGTGTATTAATAATTGAATAATTTAATACAGAGGGGTTGTGTGTTTTTGAACACAACAGCATCTCACTCCACTTATAATTGACACCCAGCTCAAATGTTAGGGCAGACCCTTTGTTAGCTTAGCTTAACCAAAAGTGGCTAATGAGTAATGTTAAATAGCAACATTACCATTAAATAGCAATGTTTAATGTGTTAGTGATGTTGAAATGGGAGCTTTCACCAAACTCTCCAAATTCTTTATTGAGACTGTGGTGCTTCGCCAACGTTTGAGGTTTGATGGGACAACTTTTTTTTTTTTTTTTTTTTAGCATTGTTTGCATATTGGTCTATTGATATCCTCGTTTGTATTGTTTCCATAATCATTAGCCTCACATGCCAAAAAAATACTTCCATACTCCTGCTGTTTTCTTTTTCAATCAAAACTGGATGGGGAATCTCTGTAGCACCTGCATGTTTATCTACAGATTGTTACTTTGGGAAAAATGTTGATATTGTTGGAAAGCAGTACTCATACCATTTCAGAGGCATTGACACTTGTGATGGCTCTGTTAGAGCGAAATGAATGAAGGTAATCTGAAATAAGAGAAACATGGATACAGCTGGCTTAGAGGGAGCATTGCTCAAAAGCACATCACAGTAAAGTATGTGGAAGTGTATTTCAGTGCAATCCACTGGGAGCTCCTTCGTCCTTGGTGGGTCGTGACAGAGCTGCGATGTCGTCCACATTTCAGCACTAACTCTCCTCCCCTGTGAACCGCTCTTTAATGAGAGATGGCACCTCCAGGGTTTTAGAGTAGATCTTATCCAGTGTTGGGGGAAATGCAGCTAACCTCCAAAAATGTCCACCGGCTGCCAAAATAAAGCTGCTGTAATCGGCCTGGGGCCTCTCTGCTCCCCGGCGGCAGCTGGCGGTGCATATCAGACTCAGTGTTGCTGTGCATCAGCGGCCCTAACAGAGCCCAGATGACCACTCAGCTAATGAGTCCAATCAGACTGATGAGGAACAAAGCACTCAATCAAGGCAGGATGGGCCTATACCAGGGGTGGAATTCCTCACCTTCTTTTCTCTTCTCTAAATCTCCTTTTCCTCTTTTTACTTTGCATCTTTCCTTACTTGTTCTCCTGTCCTCTTTCCTTTGGCCCCCTTTTTTCCTCTTTTGCCCTTTTTCTTACCATTTGCTCACTTCCTCTCTCCTTGCCATTTTTCTCCTCTTCTATTTTTTTTTAAACTTTTCTCTTTCTTTTTTTTACTTTTCTCACCTCACTTCCCCTCCCTATCTCGCCGTCTCCCTCTCCTCTCCTCTTTTCTCCCCTCCCTCCTTTCCTTTCCTTGAGTAGAGGAGGACAGAGCAGGAGGGGGTGTTGGATGAAAAAACAAGCTTCCCTGTCCAAAGAAAAGAAACTTTAGCCTCCCTCTCTCTGCACTCTTTCAGCAGGAGAAGGGTAATTATTGTTGTATAGCGGGTGAATGTAGCCTGCGCTAAGCTACAGTGCGGAGGAGGAGGAGGTGAATAATGGAGGCGCTCCAGCGGTGTAATTGCCTTCATGCTCTGGCTCTGAGTGCTGAGATAAACAGGATCGGGTTTTCCCCAGCTCTCCATGTTGTAAAAGTGTGAAGGAGAGAGGAGGCTGGAGGTGGACTTTCCCACGCTCACATCTACCCCGGCTCCTCTCTGCTGGTACTCAAGGCTGCTCTCTTCTATTTTCTCCTCTTCTCCTCTGCTCTTTTCTTCTCCTATACTCTCCTCTATGCTTATCTCCTCTGTTCACCCCTCCTCTCCCACTTTCTTGTCTACTTTGCTTTTCTTGCTCCTCCTCTCCTTTTCTGTCCTCTGCCCTCCTCTCCTCTTCCTTTCCTCCTCCCCTCTGTTTCATGTTTAATATTGCCCTTCACCTGCCAAGAAACACTCCACTTTCATGCTGTTATGACACAGTGGACAGCAGGATTTATGTGATTGGCACTATGCTGTTTGCTTCACAGTGCTTCGATAGCACTGAGTTATGGCCTGTAGCTGTGGACTGACAGTGGAAGCTGGATCTCTGTCTCTGTCAGTGCCGTCTGTTGTTCCTCAGGCTGTTGCTGTGATGAATTGACCCATACAGCTCTCACACTTCCTGGGACCAGTAAGTTGGCTCCTTGGTGCAGAATTATTCCCAGCACAGTGGATCCCAGCATAAAGATGGTCGTGCAAGGTTTGATGCTTTAAAACAGTGTTTTTTAAAGCGGGATTTGGAGACCCTAAGGGGTCCTTGAAAGGCTTCCAGTGGGTCCTCAGCAAAATGAAGAATAGTTTGATTTTGCTGTAATTTAATTCACTATAAATTGTTACACCGCAGGAAATGTATGAAGGATCATTTTAACATTTTCTTCTTTCTGGTTTAATTTTGCCATTTGTCAGTTTTCAAGCATGACATCAAAAAAATTAAAGTCTTTAAACATACACAATTTCACTTGATGTCTTTTAAAAACATGGTTATCAAATTAGCAAAAAAGTACCAGAACATTAGTTTAAAAAATTAAGAGGAAAAAAACATACAAGACAATTTCCCAAAAATTTGGTAAAATTTTGCAGAAATAATCAATTTTATTTATATAGCACTTAGGGATGCTAACCGGTGGCCGTTTGAGCGTTTTTTGACCGCTTGAACTTTAACCGAATAATCTTGTCGGTTAATTTAAGGCCGAACGTGTCGTCACCGACACAAATGCGCATGTCATATTGTAAATACCGTAACTTCTGTAAAGTTTACTCTATCGAAAAAATTCCAACTGTTCCTGAAAGCTAAGAAGTTGCTCATGAACCCACATACAGTTTAATATGGTAAACATGGCGATAGGACACTCTGCCGGGCTTGGATTACATCATTACGCACAGAGCTCAGCTTGGTAGAGACAGACCAGAGAAATGAGCCAAGCTTATGGGGATAACGTAGAGTTTTGAACAAAGTACAGTACAGGCCAAAAGTTTGGACACACCTTCTCATTCAATGCGTTTTCTTTATTTTCATGACTATTTACATTGTAGATTCTCACTGAAGGAATCAAAACTATGAATGAACACATGTGGAGTTATGTACTTAACAAAAAAAGGTGAAATAACTGAAAACATGTTTTATATTCTAGTTTCTTCAAAATAGCCACCCTTTGCTCTGATTACTGCTTTGCACACTCTTGGCATTCTCTCCATGAGCTTCAGTTCACAGATTAAGAGGTGCGTCCCAATACTTTTGTCCATACACACACAGAACATACACACACACACACACACACACACATATAGACAGTCGCCAACATGTTAAAAGAGCCCAGAGCAATCACTGATAACAGCTTCTCTGCAATCAACTCTTCCGTAAGTTTAGATTCCAGACCATTTTTACAGTTCTTCAACAGTTTGTATATTTTTATAAGGGATATTTTCCTTTCTTTATTGTATTGCATTACTGCTGATGATTTAATTCCTCTGAATTCCAATTATGAATATCTATAACTCATACATACGTTTAACAATTTTGAAATTGCACTGTTTATACCAAATATTAACAGCACTTTTTAACTCCAGTGTATTAAATTTGAACTAACCAGTGCATGATCTTTAATTTATTCAACTGGTAGATGCACAAATTCCAGTCTACCAAAATGAGAGGTGATAAGCCACATTGAAAATATTTTATTTTTATTTTATATCATTTTTTTTTTTTTTTTTTTTATTTCTTGGTAATGGCTATATGAAAACCACACCCAAAGGATATACAAAAGGTAAAAGACAAACATATAAAATAACCAATACATTTTAAATATTGGTGTGCACTATAAAATGCACTATAAAACAAGTGTAGAATTATAGTTACAATTTCATGGTCATTTTATTTTTTTTGGGTGTGTGTGTCTTTTTTTGGGTGTGTGTTTGTCTTACTGGCAGAAACTGTCAGAGTTGCCCTCCAACTGGCCCACTGTATAGCCTGCTCAGCACAATACTCCTCATAATCGGCTGCTCTAGGCAAAGAATAGGTGTATCCAGATAATTGGCTACCCTGCGTGTAAATGCCAAAGAATGCATGTGCTGCTCCTGCTGTCCATAGGAACAGAGGTATGCAGTCCAGGCCTAATGTTCACTCAGATCATATGATATTGTGAAATGTGAAATCAACAAAATCGCACATCAATCACCATGACTTGACCTAGCTGTCTACCACATGACTCACCAGCTTAGCAGCAAAGACTACAGGAAAAGCAAACAGATGAAAGCATTGTACTTGATAATATCAAAACCTTTACTTTCTAAAAATTCAGCTCAGCATTTAAATAATTTAGAAATGTTGGGTTATTAAGCTTATTAAATCAGATCAAATTTGTCCATATATTCAGTCATATTTTGAGTTCAGGCCAACAATAATTTTAACAAAGTTAAGATTACAGTTGGACCTTATTAAAAAATAAATAAACATCACACTGTTGTATGCGTGGTCAGTATTGAGACTCACCACACATTTGAGATTCACTTTGCCTTTCTTACACTGTCATTCACGAAGCAAGAAATGCAAAATGAATCTTATTAATAAAAAACATGACAATTAATGAATATTTGAAATAATGAATTAAGAAATAAATTGGTTTCAAATTGGTTTTTGGCCCTGGGCTAAATCCCCAGTTAGCGCTGAGCTAACTGTCTTGTCATAGTTGCAGCTTAGAATGTGGGATATTCCCACTCATAGCCTAGGGCAGGGCTACCCCTGATTTTATGGGGATATCCCTGAATGTCAGGGCTAAGGGCTGTAGTGTGAATCAATTCAAGTGTAGAGCAGCATTAGCATACTTTTGAATATTTGTTGTCCAATCACAACGTAGAACAAAAGTGATGAATATTTGTTGTCCAATAAAAACTACTATGAGTCTTCTAAGGACATAAACCCCTGGAATTTGATTTTCATGTGTGAGTGAGACATCCCTGGGCTGTTAGGCCAGGGTTAATTAGTACAAGTGTGAATCAAGCCTAACCTAAACCCTGGGCTACAGTTAGCACAGAGTTAGTTAGCCTACAGCTAAGAAATCCAAGTGTGAAAAGGGCTAATATGTGGATAACAGTAGTTTTAGAATGCATGGACCTATTGAGAAGCCTTTCTATTAGCTCCACTAAATTTATATAAAGTTATACTTATTACTACAATATTAGTTGTCTTTTGTAACTTATATTAGAAGATGTTAAATTCTGACTAAGAGACACTCATCACTAAGGATAGAGAAATGGTCCACTCACTATGTGGCTCGATGAGGTCTCACATGTAAACATTGGAGTAAACATTGAGGAAAATGTTGTGGGGATAAACACCAGTTATCATCCCTATCACACAGACAAGCAACCATCCCTGCATCCACCTCTGCATCTGTCTTGGCATTGGAGGGGACACCTAGGTAGGTGTGGAGGGATTGGACACCGGCTGTGATCCCAGCTGCATGAATCTTCTCTGCTGGGCATTCTTCTGGCCAGAAGACTTCTGTGCCCGCATAGCTGTCTAGTGGGTGATGTTGTTTGTTTTTTTTTTTTGCAGAGACTTAGCTTGGCACTGGAATACCAGACAGTGCCATTTGGCAACCCTACCTAAGGGATATTTACACCAGGTGCTTCAAGAATAAGGCTAGGAGAATTATTAAAGATCCCAACCACCCGCATGACAGCCTTTTTTCCCTTTGGGAAAAAGGTAATAGATGCCTGGATACATCCGGCCAGCACTGAGAGGTGAAGGAAGAACTACTGTCCCCAGGCTACAAGGATCCTACATTGCACCTACATTTCACTGTGATTGTACTTAATATGATTACTCGTGACAAATAAACTTGATTGATATGCCCAATATGTTGTGCATCAGCGGAAGATGAGATAGCTAAATGTCTAATAAGTAAATGGAGTAAATGTAACTAGGTGGTGAGGTCTGGTCCTGGCACCTGAATGCCCTTCGCTGGCTGTGGCTTCGCCTCACTGGCAGCGAGCTGTCCCTGCGGTTGGTAGCCATTGCTGTCATCATGTGGTTTCCTTATTGGTTGGTGGTGTTCCAGACGATCCTGCCTTGCAGCATTGTCAAGCTAATGTGATTATAATCAGCAGCAACAAAACAAAGCTCCTCAGCAGGTGTCAGTGACACATTCCTTCCTAGTGACATGTAGACTGAAGGTGAGCTGGGTTCAGCCGAACAAACCGTGAAGCAGTCGATCTGATGATGGAAAAAACTCGTCTCAGAACTTCCTGCTGAGGTGTTTTGGGATGAAAGGTATTTGGTCTGTGTAAAGTCACACCTGAGAAATGCTTGTCCAAAGGTTATGTTTACCATCCACCAGAAAAAAATGAAACAAAGGGAAAAAACCAACTATGAAATTACTTTTATGTGGTTAGGAGTTTATTTAGTTATTTATGTTACCATCAACCACTGTACATCTCTGAAAGCTATTAATATTAAAAAAGAAAGAAAAATGACATTTATTAGACGTTCATGTGTGTTACCTCCCAGTTTCCTAGCTCTGTACTTTTATTTCTAGAGAACTGGAAAGCTTTGAACATCAGCTGGAATGTCATCGTAAATCAAATTCTCCTCCATTTTGTCCTTGCTTGACAGAACTATTGTTCATAATACTAAATGACATCATTAGGGAAACAAAGAAGCACGGAAACTGGATTGGCTGTTGATGGATTGTTGATGGCTGATTACCATGAAAAGTTTAGTTGTTGAGAACTAAAAAAGACACTATGAACAGAAGGACATACATATGACAGTTTGAAAGGTCATCTTGAGGGATTATTTCCTGGAAGAGAAATTTGAACAAACCAGATGAGGGCTCCATATAAAACAAGTGTTGATATCTCTATTCATACTCTCTCTCTCTCTCTCTCTCTCTCTATTTCTATATTTCTCTATATATTTATATCTCTCTATATTTGTGTACAGGTACTAGAGAGGTCATCTGGACTGTTGGAATGGACCTATCCTTTAACAGTACACAGGGCAATTCAAATCCTGGTTTAAGTCTGGATTCATCCCTCAACATGACTGTGAAACATGACTCGTAAGTTTTGATTCTAGCCAACCACACCTCCTTGCTGCACCATCCTGCAGTTTTAATAAGAAATCTGAAACCCCCAGCTGACAGAGTGCTGTGTTTTTAGAGCTGATTGGATTTAAGATAGAATAGCAGCATACCTCCGATCAGGTTTTAGGAAGGAAAACTGCACTGCATAGTCTCTGCCAGCAGCCCTTCAATCACCCAACATGTGTACTGACTTTTCTTCAGAGTACAGCTGAAGAAAATACAAGAAAAAGCTAAAAGTATATTGCCAGCTAGCTCTGTGCTTTCCACAGTAAATACCAAGTGAATGACCATAATGATTCTACATATTTAGCATAATATCTACAAAATCTAAATACTTCACTCTATCTAAATACTTTTTTTTTTTTTTTTTTTTTTTTGCCATGGTTTATGAATGTTGATGACAGGCAAAAAACATTATAAGATGGGTGTTTCAACCAAAAATTCATATTTAAAAATCAAGGGATTTTGTTTAGATGTTGTGAAATCTGTAGTACCCCTGTATGATTTGCTAAAAGTAAAATGTGGGGAAAATGGAATAAACAGGCCAACTATTCAAAATCACTGGTGTTGTCCTGGAAAACAAAAGGAAGCTAGATAGTTGGGATCTCGCTAGTTCACTAATTCCTGTCATAAATATGTCTTTGGAATGTCTTGCAACTCACAAGAGGAAGTCACTCGCTCACAGAAGTAAACCCTGACATAGTGTGACATGCCCTGTAAATACGTCACTGCAGGGAAACAAAGAACTCTTTAATTGTGGTTAATACATATCTCTGGGCTGCTCCACTCATCCCCAGTCAAGAGAACTTTACTAAGAGATCTGCACATGCCAAGTCTTTCCTGTGTGTGAGGGATGTTCCCACTTCCAGGGTGCTGTGACCTCTGACCCTGGACTTCATTACCGTTGGTCTTGCACTGTTGGTGATCTTGGAATTGAAGCTTATCCTATGCTGACCCCATGGAGCCTCTCTAAATGCTCAAACTATTGTGAAAAATAAGTGTTTTGTATTGTTTTGCAGGCAGGGTGGAGTTGTGCCGTATTAAGTGTGTGTGTGTGTGTGTGTGTGTGTGTGTGTGTTTGTTGTTTTTCTGTGAACCTGAAGCTGTGATGACATGAGGCTCTGTGGTTTTGAGACTGTGGTTCCCATCCCAATCCCTCTGTATTATGCCAACACACACACACACATGCAAACACACACATGTTGGCTCACTGCATGCAAACAAGCTCACACACCCAGACACATGCCAAAGCATGCGTGCGCGCAGACACACACACATATACATATTTGCACACACTCACAGTCACACCAGTCACACTTCACATACACACAAAGAGGCATGCCCATACAAGTCACTTTATTTCATGTTTCAAGTAAGTTCCATTTATTTTTTTACAGCCTGATCTTAACCTAACTCAAAGCCTTATTTTAACCTCAACCCTAACCTTAACCAATAAACTAGAATGGGCCTTTGTATTTGTGAGAATGGTCAAAATGTCTTCACATTTTGCCCTGTTTTAACTCTGTTGGTAAAAAATGTGCTCTGGTCCTCACTATGTAACATGTACAAGTACACACACACACACACACACACACGCTCACATGCACATCCACACACAGCTGTAACCGCATACAGGACTCCACCAGTTAGTGTGAGGTGTGCTGATGTGGTGAATCACAGCGGCTCAGACAGAGCTTAACCTCAGTAAAGAAAACACTAATCTCTCCTCTTGGAGCACAAATCCCTGCTCAGCGCTCCTCAGCCACCGGGAGCTGAGGCGGCCTGGAGGAGAGAGGAGCTCCTGCCCTGCCCCGTCTGCACAGGAGGAGCAGCTGGAGGAGCAGGTTGAGGTTCCAGAGAGGATGGGAGGTCATCTGCCTCGACCGAGAGAGAGAGAGAGAGAGAGAGAGAGAGGTGTTCATTTCTTTTCAGTATGTTTTGTTTACACTGTAAAGAATTTATGAATTTTGAACCTATGAAACGTATTTGTTTTGCTTGTGTTTATTTTATTGATTGATGCTTTGGCAACTGTGTTTTTTTTTTTTCAAATGCATGCCAATAAAGCAAATTTGAATTTGAATTTGAATTTGAGAGAGAGAGAGAGAGAGAGAGAGAGAGAGAGAGAGAGAGAGAGGGAGAGAGAGGAAACATGGTAGGCAGGGCATAGAACAAATTTTATCCTGATCCTTTGCTATGAGTTCTGTGGTGGAGTTTGGGACCCTTTTGCCCACTGTTCAAGTTGTGGGTAAAAAAAAAAAAAAAAATTGATATGTTACTGAAGGTTTAAAAAAAATATTTTGGATTTTTGGTTTTACAGATATTTTTTTCTCATAATCATCTGATTCTGATACCATTTTTTCTTTCTTTTTTTTCTTTTTTTTTTTTTTTTTTTAGAAAAATGTTTTTTCTTTGATTGTAAATGTAACTAGATATATAGACCACATACTTAGCTAGCTAGCTAGCTAGCTAGCTAAATAGAGTGACACATTTTTAATTACCGTATTTCACCAATTAATCGCCTGGCCGCATATAGCTGCCTGGTTCTTTTAAACGCCTGGGGTCTGCACCCATTTTGCGTATTAAACACCCACCCAAATAACCACCGGGGCGATTATTTGCATCATAATGAGGTAAACCCAAAATAAGGCTATTCACCTTATTTTTGCAGAAGTAAACAGTTAGCCGCACAATAACTGTGCGACACTTCTGTTTTCTGTCAAAATAAGAGAGCTAGCTAACGTTAGAAAAAAGGGTGCACCGCAATCTTAAATGGACCGACTGTAAATATGTTGGACAGTAACTGTCATCACAATAATGTCCTGGTGCAGGTCTGTGCAAAAATAAATAAAGGCCTGCAGCGAATAGCCACCTGGTTCTTTGAAACGCCCGGGGTCCAAGTTGACTTTGCATATTAAACGCCCGGGCGATTAATTGGTGAAATACGGTAGGTAGCCTCTCTTTTATATAAAACAAAAAAGAAGTCATACTGGCCAGTACAGCACAGTGTGTCTTTTTATTTCCTGACACAGTTTGGTGTTGTCCTGCCGAAATCTACTGCCACATATCTTGATAAACAGTCTCTCAGACAGTCACTACTTCCCTTTCTGTTTGTGAGTCCTGCAGAGCCAACATTCCTGTAAACAATTATCAGTAATTAAAATGATAGAGGACAATATTTTTCCCTCTAACTTTCTAGTTCAGCTCACTGTTTTCTTTTTGTATAGCCACACACTACATTCAGATTGAGTGTACATTCAGGCTTCCAGCCAGACACACAGTTATTTATTCTTGTGTCAGCTGGGGTAGTGGCTAACAGAACTTCCATCATCACCGCAAAAGTGGGAGGAGCAGCCAGGTGATGTCTCCCGGTAGGTGAGTTCATCACACTCATCGCCAGCTGACTGGGTCTGCCTGTGGTTTTTACATCAAATATTTCCTGACTGGAAACAACTGGCATTAGGCAAGGTGGTCAGGTTTCAGATTCATTAGGCATAATTAGAGCAAAGTAACAGATGTAAATGTGTTCATGACCATATGGCCATAACCCAGTTTCCAGTGTGTAAGTCAGTGTAGTAACTGGTGGACAGTCACAATGGATCAGTGTAGCTGCATCCTGAAGATCATCACCTGTTCTTTATTGTCATCCTGTTGTCACACTGCAAAAACGCAAAATCTTACCAAGATTATTTGTCTCATTTCAAGTCAAAAATGTCTTATTTCTAGTCAAAATATCTCATTACACTTAAAATAAGACATGAAGTAAATTGTTTTTAGACAATTTTCACTTGTTTCAAGTGAAAATTCACTTGAAACAAGTGAAAATTTGCTTGTTTCATTGGCAAAATTTGCCAGTGGAAAAAGTGAAAATTCACTTGAAATAAGTGAAAATTAGCTAGAAACAAGAAACAAATTTTGCCAATGAAACAAGCAAATTTTCACTTGTTTCAAGCAAATTTTCACTTGAAACAAGAGACAATTGTCTAAAAACAAGTTACTTCTGAGGTGATCATGTCTTATTTTAAGTGTAATGAGATATTTTGACTAGTAACAAGACATTTTTGACTTGACATAAGACAAATAATCTTGGATAAGATTTTGAGTTTTTGCAGTGCACAGAGCAGAACAGGAACACGCGTATATGACGTTTGCAGTTGCGTTATACAATGCCCCTCTGTGGGACAGGGAAAGAAAGTACAGGAAAAATGCAAATACAAAAATGTTAATCCAAAATTGTTTTTTGTTTGTTTGTTTGGTTGTTTTTTAATCCCAAAGCAGTTTGTCTTGCAACATTTAATTGCAATCTTGAAATGAGGCCTACAGTTCCGTTAGTGTAGATCATTTCACTGGATTGAAGACAAGGCAAGTAGATGTGTCAGCAGAGGTTATTTTAGGCTGTAGACATAAGTGAAACACCCTGTGCTTATCATTCACCTAGTCATGCTATCAGGAAACCTCTGGCTTACGGTATGATCAGAACATTGTCATTGATAAGGCTTATTAGTGCCGATAAGCTGAGTCAGTCAGTTCCTGTGTTGTAGGAAACAGAGCAACCGCTCTGTGTCTCTCTGATAAGACCAGCATGGCTTCCAGTGACTGGCACCTCCACAGGAAGCCTCCCTGTGTGTCCAGCAGTGAGCTTTAACACAGAAAGTAGAACTGACCCAAGAGGAGGAACCAGCGTTTGTTTTTGGTTGAAGGTTCATAAACCCTGGGAAACCTGAGCAAATGCTCTTATTTTTCTTCTTCTTCTTCTTCTTCTTCTTCTTTTTTTAAAGCAACGGGAAATTAGTAAAACACAGAAAAAACTGAAAAAAAAAAAAATACTGAAAATTTTTAAAAATATATATTAAAGGCCCCGTGGTGTACACTTTTCCAGGGTTTTATTTTAACTGTTGATATCTCTAGTATGATGTATTTGTGGTTGTGAGTACCTGTGGTCTGATAAATATAGGCTGTGTCCCAATTCAAAGGCTGTACGCTACCTAGGTCGTATTTGTAGGCTGCTTACGTCACGGCGGCACGACAAGTGCTGTTCCAATTCAATTTTACCGCGCGGGGTCCTGCAAATGCAGCCCACAGATCCAGCCGATTTTTGACTAATTTGCAGGAAACACCTCCACGATGCTTTGCGGCCGACATCACAGCCTACTTCCCAGGGTACCTTTCGGTCCGGTTGAATTTCTGGATCAGCCACCATTGCTGGAATTATGAAGCCTGTTTTAGACCGTCTTAATGTTTATATCATGATGTTTTGATAAGTTTTCATGCCTATAATTACCACCATAGATTCGGTTTAGCTGTTAACTGTATCCCAACAACGCCTGGAAATGCAAGTTTAGTTAGATGAGCTAGATAGGCATTTTGCATGATGTTTCCATAGCAACCATCAGCGCATCAGGTACGTTATAATGTAGCCATGTGTACAATTACTTTAATTGGGATAGTCTGTTGCAATTTGTGAGGTGTAACAATTATCTTAATTTTCTGCATCTTCACGAAGACAAAATAAAATAAAATACATAAAACTACAGAATCCATGTTGTCCATCTTGAGAGCGTTGAAGCTGCTTATCGTTTTGTTTCATGCACAGGTGTTCACTGACACACCTCCCAAACCTACTTCGGCATTTTACGCTGCATCACTCGAATGCGCTTCGGGAAGCCTCGATAATAATGACGTAGGAATCCTCCGCAGGCTACACCGTCCCAATTCACTAAACTTTTAGTTCCGGTAAACCTGATATCGGCACCTACGTTGGACGCCTCCTACATGGGCACCATGGGCTGCGACCTAGAAGTCATCTAGCCCTTCGATTGAGACAGACCCATAGTTTCACAGCTCCTCTCTCTTGCCTTTATCCCGGAGCTCTGGCAGCACGGTTCGTTTAGCCAATCAGAAGAGAGAATCAGCCCCTCTCCACTGATTGGCTGACTGTTTTCTGAGTGACATATGGTCATGCCAATCAACCGACGTCAATGCGCAATGCATTCTGAGACGTAAACAATAGCGCACCGCCATATTGAGCGAGAGAAAAATAGAGCCAATGAGATACAGTAACTATTTAAAAACTTGTCGAAAGTGAGTTATCATCTTATGTAAGATTGTCATGGCTACTGCCGAGCGTGATGTTATACAACCGTACGTATTTGAGTCTGACTCCGATCCCGAACCACAGATGAAGCCAGCATTGTGTTGCTATTGTGATGGCTGTGCGCATGGATGCAGCGGCCCCTCAAGGGATCAGCGAGAGTGAATGTTTTAAATGTTTTGCTTAAACCAGACGCTCAGGTTGCATAACCTACATCCCAGAGACTTTATTAAACATCAGGGTAAAGCATGCTGCAAGAAATGAGGCACTCTGCTTTGATGTGGCCATACTATGCCAGCACGGGATTTTACCTGCGTCTACACCGGCAGACACCAGGGACAGGAGGAAGCGCAAGCGAAAACCGCCAGAATGTGCAACAGCTTCCTCCAGAAAGCTGTTAGACATTTAAACTGCTGACTTTACCATCACTCGGGGATCCCAAATGAGAAACGCAATCTCATTTTGTGTGCACTACTGCTGTATGTGCAGCTTAATGACAATAAAGCTTGATTTGATTTGATTGTGTTGGGTTGATGAAACAGTCGGCGCTGAAATAGAGTGGTGAAGTCCCGCTCCTTCAACATTCACAACACTGGAGACAGAGATCACGCAGGCTATTTTTTAAAAAAAATAAATAAATAAATAAACAAAATTACGTGGAAATTGACTGTTTTAATAAAATCCATATTGTGCTTAGAGGGAATATTTTCACCGGACATTTAAAAATGTCTGGACTTTGGCAGATTTTACCAGTCATAGTCCGGTGATCACCGGATAACGGAAACCCAGTGTGGAATATTTATATATATGGAAGAAAAACTGTGTAGTTATCAGGAGCAGCGCCAGACACCATGACTGGAAAAAAGACATCACCATACTGGACACATTGTTTGACTGACAGGTGATCAGGTTGGTTTCCATGACGCTGCCAAACGGTGCCAATCTCCTCTGATCTGACATCAGTTGTGATGGGACAGTCGATATGGAGATACATTTATGTGCTGATTGAGATTATAGCATTGAATAGTGGTTTTTGTGGGTATTTATTGCATTGTTAATGTGTCTGACAATCTGTGAGATTTTGGTGACGTGTGCTCACTGCCCGCCGGTCAGCCAAAATTCCACTACACCGGCCCCGCTGCACCTTGCACCGAAAGTAGACCTGGTTTCAGATGGCGAGCTTTGAGCGCACCTCGGCGAAGCCTTTTGGCACGAAACTGTCACTGCACCAAGCTGAATCTGTCGACACCTCACCCTGCTGCAACACCACTCCCATCTCAGCACACGTCGGTCTGTGAAAATACAAAACTGTGCGCCCCACAGGTTGCGCTGGTCCAAAATAGCACTGGTCAAAAATCCACCCTGCGCTGCACCGGGAAAATAGAGCCCTTTATTTCTACCCAATACCATGTTTCTCACCGTTGGCTACTTTAAGAACAATTGTCTCCAGTTGGGCCGCAATTCTTGTGTATGAAACATAAACCGCATGACGTCGAATGAGGAAGTGTGAGTACGTTGAGCACAATCGAGTTCACAGGCGTGAATTCACAGGTTTGGCTATAGCGCCGCCCACTTTTAACCGGTAAATCACCAGTTACGGGTGGCCTGGAACGCAGCATAAAACCATGCGCACAGTTTGGCTTGGGGCAGGTAGGTTCAGGGCACTAACGTTGTAAACTCGGTTTAGGCTAACATTACTATGTTTCGGCTACTATGGATTATGGTTACACCAATGTTGATGGACTTTCGTGTTGAAATCAAGGTAAGATGGCATTTGATATTAATGTACTATATTGATCCAAATATGAGACAATATTTTTTTCCATTGAAAATGCCCTGAAAAAACGTCCTCGTCTAATATTGGGGGTCTAAGCAAATACACATGTATTGTGCAATAGGTAGGCTCACCTGATGCCGCGATTACAGGCGAATGGCTAATCAACCATGTTGTCTGTGTCATTGTCCGTTGTGCTGCTGCAGCCGCGTATGAACAAAAGTTGATTTATAATGAAAGGTATATATGGCAGTCTGTGTGCGCCGCTCACCTGTTAGATCCGGCAGACCTGACTGGGTGGGCGCAGTACCGGCCGGTGCCGCTCGCCTGATGCCGGCCGGTGGCTTTTTTATTCAAACAAGATTTTGCCCATATAAAAAGTGTTTTTCCAAAAATGGGTCTTGAAAAAGAGGGGTTGTCTTAAAATCAGGGTCGTCTTTTATGTGGGTCAATAATACGGTATTTGGTTGTTGCTTCTGACTGTGTGCTCATTGTGCTGGTGGCAAGCTAATGCATCATGTATAGATTTCTGAGGAAAATATGCTGATGTGGTGAACCTACTGTATCAGAAGGATAAACGTGTGTCAGTTGTTACATGGTCTGTCACCCCCACATTGCACCAGATTGCACAATTTCACTATACAGTTGAAAAAAAATCTCTAACGTGGGGGAGGGGGACACCCCCTTCAGCAGGAGAAACCGAACCCACCTCAAATCTGTTTATTACAAGATGTTTCAGAATGGTAAGTTATTTTTGTTACATATGTTGTAAATATGTTGTGACCTTGTTCCCTGGGAGCAGAGGGGTACTGGCTAAGTTCACTAGCTTGGTAGCTTCTTGGCCGGGGAGTTGAGGCTAAGTGGCTAAGTTCACTAGCTTGGTAGCTGGTTGCCTGGGGACGCAGGCGCTGATGTCACAAAAGACACTGATGTCATAACTTCAAGGAAATGCAATCCACTCGTTTTACAGGGAGAGTTTCAAAAAACGGGCTGTGTGCACTTGTGTGTGTGAAATGCATGGGACAGTATTTATGTGGCCCCAAGACCTTCCCTATCACGCAAAAACAACGAAAATTGCTTTTTTCAGGCCATGGGGCCTTTAAGAAAAAAAATAAATTATATTTAAAGACAAATTATAAACAAGAAAATTACCATAAATGTACCCTCAAATCCCCCCCAAGAAAAAAACAATTGCATTAAAAAGAAAAGCATAAAGAAATGCTTCATAGAAAATGTTCCTGTTTATTTGGGCTTATAATTACAGATTGGAGGTCACAGTTTGCCCTCCTTCTTATTACACGTTGATTGACTATCCTTCACGTCTTGAGTTGTCTCACACGTTTACATTCATCAGTCACTTTGATCAACAGTTGAATCCGCTTCATTTTCAAGATTGCTAACAGTACAAGCAACCAAAGTATCTCTCTCTCTCTCTCTCTCTCTCTCCCTCCCTCTCTCTCTCTCTCTCTCTCTCTCTTTCATACACACACATTCTGGCCCAACTCTTGGCTCATATCAGGCAAGACAGAACACAGCTCAGTCAACTGAGGGGAAAGGTAAACAGAGAAAGTAATAGAAATCATTAAAATATGAACGATAATCTGTGTGTGTGTCTGTGTGTGTGTAAATGTTTTACATGTAACATATTAGTGTTCTTGTGTGTATGTGCCTGAATGCATTCTATGCTGCATGTGCGTCTGCATACCTGTATGTGTGTGTATGCATGGTATGCAGCCGTGCATGTGTGTGTCTGCATACTTGTATCTGTGTGTGTGGAGGCATTGTTGTTCTCTTGTGTGCTGGCAGTGTGGACTCTCCAGTTTAACAGGCATGTTAAAGCAACATGCTGCACGTTACTCAAAATGTCACTAGAAATGTTTGATATGGAAGGAGACAACTGCCAGCAAGGATTGTTTGCAGAAATTGAATCTGCAAGGCACAAGATGAATGACGATGCTTGAACTGTCAGTAAGTAAAGTCAAGTAAGTGTGTTTATGTGTGTGCATCCATGCGTGAGAAAATAAGAGCATGTGCGTGCGAGGAGAAAGAGAGAAGTGTGCTTGAGAGGCATTATCTAGACACCACTGGGTATTTCTGCATTTTCACCCTCTAATCCTCCTAGTTGACAACTAGATCTGTCTTTTTCTGACTGGCTCTTTCCACTCTCTACTTCTTTCTGTTTTAGGTCTTCACACTTCCTCATTTCAGTGTCACTAAGATTTATACACTTTCCCCAGTCTCGCCTGTAGCCTGTCACAGAGTACTTTATTAAAGGCCTTTGTAGTGGTGTGTGTGTGTGTGTGTGTGTGTGTGTCCATGTCCACACGCACTCTCACTCTCATGCACACCAGTCTTGCTAACATGGTGTTGTGTGACTTGTAATTGTAATATTATGCTGATTGGACCTCAGATCTCAGAATAAAATGATCTCTCACTGTCATGCAAGGTTAGCAAGATTCCATTAATAAGATCATGTCAACCTGTGCAGCTGAAATCCTTGGCTTAAGTGTAGCAGAGCTGTAACCATAGCAGTGTAAACACATACAGATACCTCTAACCATTGGGGATGTGACAATTCACCAGTGTTTGTGGCTATAGGTTAACTCAGAGTTTGTGCATCAGTAGTGCATCAAAGCTGGAAGTGAATCGTGGAACAATCTGTCTCGCACTTTGTGTATTGTTACAACCTGATATGACACTCGTATGTGTCAGTTTTGGTATCAACTAACCACAGTTGCTGTTGTGATATTGCTGATGCTGTCATTTCCTCAAAGATGACCAACAGTAAAGAAATTTACGACACACCACCAAATGTCCATAAATTGCACAGGAAGACTAAGTTTGGCTTTTACAAGAAAGATGGGAAACTCTGTCATAAATGTTTACGCAAAACATGCTGACTAGCAGGTAAATACACAGGTGGCACCGCTAATCTAGCAACCCACATCCAGAGACATCATGGAGTCAGGGGAGTGAGCGCCATCACTGGGAGCTTCAAGCAGGGAAGATGGCCCAAACAAACTTTTCCCCATACCGTACCTCCTGAGTGTGGTCACATTCTTCCACCAAAGCTACAGCATTCTTCATATGACCCACAGTATCATTATATAGAACAGAGTCTTATTACAAAAATACATTATAAACAGTGGACTTTCTGGTATGCATTCAGCCAAGAGAAATACAACAAAAATCACAGATTTTTCAAGAAAAACAAAATACATTTTTGCCTAGCTTAAAGTTTGTGTGGGTAACTTTTTTTCTTCATATTTCTTTACAAATCATCATTACACATAGGGTCTAATCCAAACTAAATGCACTGAGAAAAAAATCCAGTCTTGCAGGCTGCTCCTGGGGCTGTAATCTTATTTGTTTAAATCCGTTTGGCACAAATGAAACAACCAATTACCTCAAGGAAGCACTGTGATCTCACTCCAATCACATTTTGTGCACACATATGTACACCGCTGCTGTGCACACGCACCTAGCCTACCTTAG
Source organism: Myripristis murdjan (assembly GCF_902150065.1). Classification (NCBI taxonomy): domain Eukaryota; kingdom Metazoa; phylum Chordata; class Actinopteri; order Holocentriformes; family Holocentridae; genus Myripristis; species Myripristis murdjan. The sequence continues at coordinate 1,048,587 of NC_043982.1, forward strand.
CTATAGTAATTTATCTTAGCTCACTGTAGCTACGCATTGCTAGTTCCTGCTTCCCAGTGTGTCAATATCAGAACGAGTAGGGGTGACTTGGATGAAGCAGTGCAAATTGTTTCTTTAGCTAGTTCACTAACAATATCATGGGCAAAATGTGTGAGTGGGAGATGGAGAGTTGATTAAAAGACTGGATTCAACCTCAAGTGTGGGGTGATTCAAAGTGTGCAGAATATGTAAGATTCTGTAATCTATGCATATTTTGCACAAGTTCATGCATCAAGTGATCACAAAATGAGCAAATGATTTTCTATCAGGACAGAATTGCTTAGGTGAATTGATATAATTACTTTGCCTGTTCGTTATATGCAACTTCCTAACATTAATTTTCATTCATTAATTTATTCAATTATTGCACATTACACAAAAGAAGTGGGCAGACAGAGATGAGTGAGCCAAAATGCCGTTTTATGAATTTGAGGACTGAAGTGTCAAATTGAGAGCACAAAAAATATAAATTGGATTTTGTGACAGTTATGATGTAATTACAGTGCAAGTCTTTTGTAATTATGGTGTATTTACAGGGTAACAAACCCAGGTCCTGGGGAATGAAGGGGTAACAATTTTACAACAATGAGGGACTTGTGAAGTAGTTATGGTGTAATTACAGTGAAACTTCTTCCCAGTAACTACAAGATAACTACAGGGTTTGCAGGCTGCAAAATTAAGTTGCCAATGATTTGAGATGGGGCAGAATCCTGGGTAGGCCAGGTGAAGTGAACGTAGTCATGCTGCAGAATTGTAGCTGTAATTGTTAATATGATCTTTGTCACTATATACTATTATAAAACTTGATAACTAATAAACAACAACAACAAATAAGAAATAATTATAATAATAAAAAGGAAAAGTAAGCCATAACAAACATGGTAATAATAACAATGAATGTGATAAATTTCTTGTTAATTTAATTAATAAATTAATTATTAATAGTTATTAATGTAATAATACAATATTGAAGAGTATAGAATATGTTAATGTAATAACATTATATTGTTAATATCTGCAAATAATTTAAATCATAAAGGAAAATAATAAACAAATAATTAAATATTACAAAAAAGAATAAAATTCTTAATAAAGAATGATTGTGATAGTAATAATAATGACAACAATAACAACATTAATTCTGAGTATTTGATTGTAGGTGAAAGGAATATATGGGTATCTGGTAATGTAGCAAGTATATCTAAGAATAATAAGAATAATGAGGGAATTGTTATTTTGGTCTACTGTGGAGATGATTTTGTAGATTCTGAATAGCATTTTTTTTTTTTTTTTTTATCAGTGATATTGATCTCATCTCATCCTCAACCGCTTATCTGAAGTCGGGTCGCGGAAGTGATATTGATCAGGTCTGATATTGATGGTGGAAGATCTAGGTTGGATGTTTGTTGTAATTTGATTTGGAGAAAGTCTAAAGATTGACTCTGCCTGATGCCGTATGTCTGGACCAAATGGGGAATGAAACCAGAATGGGGTTTTTGGAACAGGAATGGTGTGATGGAGAGGCTTATAAATTGTAAGTTAGATATGACTTTCTTTGGATAATGTTTGTTCTATGCCTATCCAGGAGTTGTCCGATTGATTGGGATTGGTCGATTTGTGAATGGAGTTGGTTTGCAGTGAAATAATGGAGAAACTCTGGTGCTTCTAAGCCTCCTTTGTTTTTGGATTTTTGTGAAGTGGCTGACTCGATTCTTGGTGTCTTGTTTTTCCAGTAGAATTTTGAGATGATGGAGTCTAGAGAGTGAGGGCTTGATGGGGGTCACTGAGAATAAGTAATTTATCATGGGTAACATTGTCATTTGAATAGTTGCTTCTCTGCCTATGAGGGATATTGGTGCATTCATCCACCACTGAAGGTTGTTCTCTACTGTTTTAAGGAGTGAGTTGAAGTTGAGACTTATTAACCCTGACAGCTTGGGGAGATGTCGATGCCTAAATATGTTGTATCACCAGTGCACAGAGTGAGGGGTGGTGACTGGGCTGCTACATCTCACCTGTTAGGGCTATTAGGGAGCATAGTGGATTTAGACCAGCTGATAGTGTAATCTGAGATCTTACAGAAAGTGTTTATGAATGGTTGTGGGTAGTGAGGAAGAAGGATTTTGGAGGTAAAGTAAAATATCATCTGCATAAAAGTTAATCTTACGGTGCTTGTTTTGATTCCTGTGATGGTTACATTTAGATCAGTGTTTCTCAAACTTTTTCACACCAAGGACCACTTAACCCATTAAAAAAAAAAAAAAAAAAAAAAAAAAACACTCGTGGACCACCTAACTCTAAATAGCCCCCAAAACAATATGCCAACCTCAACAGTTCAACAAATTACAACCTAAATTCAAATGCTTTACCAATATCATAGTCTTTGTACTCACTCAGTTTTTGCGATCTTAATGAGAAGAATGGTGCTACTTTTTCTGGGCCATAACTGAAGCGATGCCTGGCTCCAAACTGGAAAGTTTCAGTCTCAGATCATAGTCCACACTGATCTGGTTGCGCTGCTTTGTTTTCAGGCCAGCAAGTGTGGAAAATCCAACTTCACAGCTGTAGGTGGTTGGAAACGGCATCAACAGTTTCAGAGCAGAGTCCACCAGCTCAGGATGCTCAGGTTGTATGTGGAGCCAAAAGTCAGTCAAACCTTTCTCCCTGAAAGTGCTGAACACGTGCAACTAGTCCTTTCTGTTTTCCAGACATTGCAGTTGCACCGTCGGTGCAAATGCCGACACATTTTGTCCAGTCCAGATTATTCTTTGCAATGAAATCATTGAGTGAGTGAAAAATTGCTTCTCCTGTGGTGTTGGTCGCAGGGGCGCCGCCAGGAATTTTGGGCCCCATGAAAAAAAAAAAACATATATATTTACATGTTGATGGTTTAATAATTTTATATTAGTTTTTACCTATTTTTTGGGCCCCCTGTCAGGCAAGGGCCCTTGGAACTGTCCTAACTTTTCCCACATATACGGCGCCCCTGGTTGGTCGGCAGGGAACAACAAAAGAGAAAGTCATCATGCACTCCACCGGCATAAATGTATCTCACAAAACACAGCAGATTTGCCTCATTCCCAGTGTCGGTAGATTCATCCAACTGTAGTGAGAAAAACTGGCTTTGGCACAAACGTTTCAACAGCTGATCTTCGACACTTTCAGCCATAGATTTAATGCGCCGCTGGATGGTGTCATTGGAAAGAGGAATCCTGTTATGTCGCTGGCTTTTCCCCTCACACATTATGTTAGCCATCACCTTTGCAGCTGGTTTAACTAAATTCTCACCTATTGAATGAAGTTTTCCTGCTTTAGCGATCAAGAATGATACCTTGTATGAAGCCTCTGTAGCCTTCACATTTTCCCCAGGTGCAAAAAACTGTGAAGCCTCCTTCATCATATGCTTATTCAGTTCATCCGCATTTCCTTTCAAAAAATCCAGTAGGCTTCACGAGGTACTGCTTGTGTTTAGTTTCCAGATGCCGCTTTAACTTTGCAGGTTTCATAGCCTCGTTAGCCAACATTTCATAGCATAAAACACAGTGTGGTTTGGGATCTTCCTCATCCCCAGTCCAAAAAAACCTGAACTGTATGTAGTCGCTGTGGTATTTTCATTTCACCTTAGTGGTGGATTTTTCACGTTCATGTCGAGTTCCACAGCTTTTTGGCGGGGTCTGTTTTGACAACATCGCTGGCGTTAAACCATCGTCCTGGGACTTGACAGCTATGTTAACTGAACTAACATTACTCGCATTTGCCTTAAGTCATTGCACCTTTCCAGTTGTGTCAGAGATTTCATCTAGTTTTCTTTTAAATGACCCAGTCCTAATCCACTAATCCATAATTAATTGTGCGCTTTGCACCTGCACATTCATGTGGTCACGGCAGGGTCACAGTTATTTTGACGTAAAAAGGTTGCGATGTCGCAAACAGGTCCGCCCGACGGCTTAAGTCAGACAATACCACAAAACTGCCAATTCAAATAAATTTTTGATTTTGCATACTACTTTATGATTTAATACTGAAAACAACACACCTATATTGCAGGCAGTTTGAGAAACGCTGAAATTGAAACACTGAAATTTAAAAGTAAGGATGGGAGGGGTGGACATCCTTGCCTAGTGTCCCTGTGCAAATTGAAACGTTGTGACATTAGTCCATTGATAATGATCATTACCATTGGTGACATGTATAAAACCCTCACCCAATGAACAAATGATTCACCGAAACCAAATTTTTGTAGTGTAGAAGTTTCCTTTGTCAAATGCCAGTACAAGTGATATGCTCTTGTTCAGGCAAAATTACTCCTTTCCTTGGCCTTCGGCAAGTGCAGTTTGTCAGTGAATGACACACTTTTGCGATACATGGAGATGAGACCACACAGCAGTTTTTAGTGAACTCACAATGTAGCAAACATACAGTAACATGGAGTAGAGGAGGAAGAAGACACAGTCCATTGCCTTTAAGACCTGCTGGCATGTCAATGCATTGTTCTGTGTGTGTGTGTGTGTGTGTGTGTGTGTGTGTGTGTGTGTTGGAGTCAATCCATCACCACTTTATCCATGTTGGAAAACCAGTTTATACCAGAAGTAGCTTATAATAATTTGTTGTTGTTGTTGTTGTTAGTAGTAGTAGTAATAGTAGGCTTTAATTCCCTTCTTGAACTGAAAACCCACGTGATGCAAACAAAGAACTACTACCAATGTATTTTATTTCATTATTTCATGTTAATAATTGGCTAAAAGAATCCTCCAAAAGAATCATGCTGACATCTTGAAATCTCATAATGTCTAACCTGCATTGATTCCAGTCTTTGCAGAATCTTATGTATGCACTTCATGAACTGAAACCTCAAGACCTTGTGACAGACTGTTGTTAAATTGTTAAAGTAAAAGTGTTCTGTTTCTTGGAAATGAATTGGACCAGTGTATGTCTGTTGAGACTATGGCCCCTCTGTCATTGGGAAGGTCCAGTTAAAGACTAAATATTTGACAAGAATATCCAAATACCTCAATAAAGAAGTGCACTGGCTCTATCATTAGTCCAACACCACTATGATTACTCCTGCATAACTTGGTTTAGTGGTATAAACAAAACAAAATAAACAACAACAACAACAAAATAAGATAAGCTTCAAAAAGCCCAGAATAAATTGAGGGTTGTCAGCAGTTCAACTGTTAAAACTTCTAATGATTTTTAAGATTTTACATGGTTTATGCCCAAATTATTTTTCCAGATATTTTCAGTTTGTTTGGGATTGCCATGGCCTGTATACAAGAGCTAGTGTATGCAACCGGAAGCAACCCCTTCTTAAAAGTAAAGCAGGGAGAAGTACATTCCTCTATACACCGATTCGGGTGAGCGGTTTGTGTACGCCGCCATCTTGTGGCGGCGCCATTGCTGTGGTGTGCGATGTCATAAAACTGTCATGCTATCAATAAAGACCGATATGCCAATAAATAATGACTGAGAGCATCACTGACAGCATGAGTAAAGTCACCTGGTTTGACAATGTCAGACAGTGGCCTCCGGTTACTGATGAAGGTATCATAAATTAATACCGATATTAATTTGGGAATTAATAAGATGAAAACTATGAAGTATTTCAGTGTGAAATACTGAAGTAGAAGGAAATGTGTGACTGTAAACACTGGCTAGGCTACGTTTATACTGGTCTTCGCAAGCTAACAGGCATTTATTCATTGTGTACAAGCCTTCGTGATTAAAAAATAATGTAGGGATTAAATATTACTTTCGTGGGCTAACAGTGTTATGCCGAGAAATGCATGCCTGCCAAGATCTACACACGACAACTGAGAACTGAATGGATGTAACATGAGCTCAACCAAGTCAAAGTTGATAGAATAAAATGTGCGGATGGCGCCGCTTGAACTAAGTTAAAACTTGCTTAAAGATATGTTTAGACTCACCGGCAAACATCGGCGATGGATGCGATATACGGCACGGCTAAGATCTGCCAAGATTTATATCCCCTGTCTTTTCAGCCACACACAGTTGCATGTGTGAAATTCACATTCATTTGCATAAACGGGTGGATCTCGGCGAGAAGCAATTTCTGTACATAACAGTGGTGTTCAATCAATATGGCCAGGCTATGACATGATTAAGAAAAAAAAACACGTTTCTGTTCCATTTTTAGATATTCAGGAGTATTTTATTCATCGGCTGGCCAGCGATGACCAGCAAAACAAGAACTACAGGTCATTGATTGAGGCTCAGAATTACCTGAGCTCTGGATGGGTCGGCCAAATACTACACTGCTTTTTGGACGACCACAGAATAATACTGAAAGGACACACCGCACACCGCAGTAATAGCGGCCGCTCTACTTCCGGTTATTTCGCCGAATCAGTGTATAGCTACAGGGGCGGAGGAATGGAACAAAATCCTGAACAAAATTAAATCAGCACATGCTTTGAACAGTTTTAAAAAAACAACTGAAGAAATGGATGCTAAACAAGTTATCATGAAACATCCAGCTCTAGGTTTTTAGGATGGGTTTCTGAACCTGTGGGTTCTACTAGGGCTGGGCGATATGGACCAAAAGTCATATCCCGATATATTTAGGCTGAATATCGATATACGATATATATCCCGAAATTTTTTCCTTAAAGTGAGAGCAAATGTTCAGTCATAGTCAAAGCCAAATATGACATGACGGGGCTGGAGCTTTTTCGGATTGTGGATGGCTTGTGGCTGGGGCTTCTGCAGTGTTCCTGGTAGTATCTGGGGGGCAGGAGCTACTACAGGAACGTCCTCTCGCTCGGCCCTCTCACCTGCCGTGTCTCCACTGAGAGGGCCGAGTGAGAGGACGTTCCTGTAAAGTTACCGGGCGGTTGCGCGACCATGACCGGGGCATCAAAATGCGTGTTGTTAAAAAAGCCTGTTATTAGCGTTAGCTAACGTCCGCTAAAACTAACGTTAGCGTCCCTAAAATGCCAGCTAAAAGCCTGTTGTTAGCGTTATCTAACGTTCCCTAAAGCAAACGTTAACGTCCCTTAAAATGCCGACTAAAAAGTGTGTTGTTACTGTTAGCTAACGTTAGCTAGCACGTTAGCGTTAGCTTGGTAGTGTTGGCCGTGTTGCTAGGGACGCCTAGTGCCCGGCTGTTTGCTTTCTGTTGACACCACATCGCGCTGTGAGTAAATCCAATCAGCACCAAGTAAACCCCAAGCCCCACCCGGGAGTTTTTCGGGGCCGCTCAGAGTCCCTACCCCGAGGCAGCCCGTTTTTTAGCCCCTGTAAAAGTTCAGGAACTCTCTCCTTCGGGGTAGTTCGGCCCCGGCCCCATAAAATTACTCCGAGAGTGCCGGAGTGTTTGTTCCTGCCCCGCCCCTCCTTTGGCGGGGGCGCGCGGAGCAGTGCAGAGAGCTCCGCGTCAGCAGCGCAGCAGAGCAAGGATCACAGTCAGAGAATCTCTAATATGGGGAGAAGTGTCACTCTCGTCTAACTTCCGGGTCTTGGAAACACGTCTCTGTCCATGTGAGGGCGCTCGCGGGCGAGTGCAGAATGAATGGGACTCTATGGGGCTACACCCCTAAAAATCCACTTTTCTCTGGAAAAAATTTTTTGTCAAGTAATTTGAATACTGTTTTCAAAAGGGGGGGCTAAAAAAATACACTCAGCTGAATATTGGATTGTTTATGTTCACTTATCTGTTCTAAAAAGCCGTTCAAATAGTGTGATGACGTCACACATTGAGAGGTGCTGCTTTACGGCGATTTCCAGAGCCCGTCTCCGGAGAGCAGACGGAGACACTCGAGAGAGCCTGCCTGTGCTATATTAGACATTCTCTGTACACACAAATATCAACTTTGATGGAAAAGTCCTCCTTAAGAGTGGGGTTTCCCGTTTCTCTTGGTCTTCGGGTGCCATCAAGTGCGATCCCTCGTCGTAAACAGCCGCAAGTCCGTCACTGACCAATCAGCATTCATTAGCAAATGCTAGCGTGTTATGGCCAACAACAGCCCAAACTGTAGGAAACTGAAAGGATATAAGTTCTCACTAATTTCACTTTTAACCTATAATCCATATTGAACTTTCAGAAACTACAACAGTATTTGTTTTTCAACCATAAACAGGAGTAAGAGACAAATTTAGCCGTTTAGCTCCATAGAGCCCCATTCATTCTGCACTCGCCCGCGATCACCCCCAGTGGAATTACGGTGGAACTGCAACCAAGTTTGATACAACGGGGGTTAATGGAGAGTGGCAAGGCTCGTCGTAGACGGGCTCTGTCACAGTGCAAATTTGAACTATATCGATATATGCGATATAGCCTAATTCCATATCACATTTAAAAATATATCGATATAATTTTTATATCGATATATCACCCAGCCCTAGGTTCTACTCATTTATCTTCTTCTTTTTTTTATCAGTATGTATCAGGGTAAACTATGACTTAGCAGTTGCAGGTTCTTGCTATTACCAACTCTTGCCTGCCTCCCAGCCATGGATTTTAAGGACCACAATGGAAATAAGTCATGTGACCTTGCGATATCCAGACTAATTTCATTGTACTACATGAACATTTGTGTACTGTATTTCTAATTAGTCAAATAAAATCAATCAATCAATCAAAGGTGAGAGCGGTGCCAGGGTTTCAGTTTTTTTTGGATGATTCAAAGTGATTTTGGCTGGGCTTTTTAATTACAGAGGTTAATACTGTTTGCCTTCCTTTGATGGTTTCCAACTGGTAGTTAATTACTTGAAAAGAAATGTGTGGTATCATCCTGTGGAAAGTGACGAGTGCCCTCCTCCATTCATACTTCACACCATGCACACACTGGCTGCATGGAACTCTCTGATTGATGGCACAGTGGCAGAGAAGAAGAGCATGAAAGAGGGAAATTATTATTGTAAATTTGCAATATACAGAGTGTCCCTAATATCCAGTTTCATTGTGTGTATATGATTTTGTACATCTATTGTGCATCTGTTTTCTATGATGAGTGAAAATATGTCTGTTCCTTGGTGTCACACAGTACAGATCTGATTGCAGACAGATTCAGAGGCATATGTGTACTCAGTTAACAGTCATGAGTACTATAAATAGCATCAAACCGAGTTAAAGTTGATTAATACTTCCTTCCAGTCAGAACTAAATTTTGCAATTACGTTGAGCCATTGAGCCATCAATTAATTGTATGTAATATTTGATTAATTAATTCATTTTGATTTAAGGTAAAAGTTAAGAAAAAATATGCTCTCCAAGTTACTGAGGCTTGACCAGTTGTCAAAGCCTCTCTCACCCAGGCACGGCCTTAGAACAGCCTTCTAATTTGAGGAATGGTCGAGGCATAAAGGCGAAGATTGAGCAGGAAATAGGTGTGCAAACCAGGTAACACTTGCTTTAGTGAGGTCAATAATTCCATTAAGGTACGTGACATTTTCAGTAATCAAAATATTGCTTTAACCACGCTGAAACTGAATTATTAGTGTGCATGTAAACATACTTGCACTGGTAATCAGAACACTTCCGGGATCAAACACCGACGTGCACCAGGTGACAGCGAGAAGTGTAAGCTCACTTTTCCTGGCCCTTTCTTAGTGTTGCTTTTGGCTTCAGACAGACAGACAGATACAAGGCTGATAGGCAGAACTGGCAGCCATCTTAGATTCTCTATAGAGGCTGTCAGAATGTCATCTTGATTGGCATTTCACCTTTCGGTTGTCAACAAACTAAACAGAGAAGCTGTCAGTCTGTTGGCCAATACTATATGTGATTTTTTTTCTTCTTCTTTTCCAGCCAGAGGAAGATGCTGCAAGCGGTAAAACACTTTCCCAACAAATAACGGCCAACTGCTGCAGCGACACAGACCGAGTATTTATATCTTCCAGCAGGACAGAGTTTGAAGGTGCAATATCATCTCAAAATTCTCCTCACAGGAGCATGCAAAATAAACTGAAAATGGAGGAGAGAAATGTGTTTGCTGTGGAGGGGAACTCGGGCTCAGGCATGCAGATGGGCACAGAGATTAGATCTGCCCTCAGATGTGATGTGGCTGGTGTTTCGCTGCTGTTATTTAAGGTGCGGTGGGCCACGGCTGCATGGTTTTGTAACAGCCAGACGTGCAGAGGAGGTGGGCTGGGGGATTTGGGGAGTCCTGCAGGACCTGATAGGAGTTCTGAGAACCACAAACAGGTCGGCTGGACCCCCCCTCACCCTACAGCATGGACGGCCACAGGAAGCATGTGGGCCCTGCTAGAGAAGAAGATTAGAACAACACACTTCCCCTTTTGAGAGGTGACACACTCACTATGACAAACACACGCACAGTAAGACACACACACTCACACACACACACACACACATAGTAAGACACACAGACACACATACACAGTGAGATATGCACACACTTACCACACTATGGGATCGTCTCCACATCATCATACATAAGCTCACATGTGTGGCTAAGAGACAAATTACTCATAATAAACACATTGTAATCACAGCAAGGTAGAAACAGAATAATGGTAATAGTGTTATTATTCCAAATACAAAAAAAATAAATAAATGTATTACTCATATTGACAAATGATGATGATGAAAATAATCCGTGGTTTGGAAAATGAACAACAACAACAGTAATAATAATAATAATAACATGTCATATTAAGTCAAAGATTGTATTGTATAATTTTTTTCCCCCCAAATACATTGTATTGATGACACAAGTGTGTGGAAAGCTTGGTGATGGGGAAGAAAGAGCTGATTGCACAGATCAGCCACACTGGGGTGTGACAGTGTGCATGGCCTATCACAACATGGTGCATAACCTCTGACTGGATTCACATCACATCACAAGATTTTGTTGAGACGCTGATCATGAGCCATGAAGCGGCATCTTAATTTTTTTATAATAATTAACCAAAAATGGGCGTGGCCTTTCATGAAAAGGTGCATATTTTTTCAGACAGATTCACATAATGGAGCAAGACGGGCTTGGTCATGGGGCGAGGAAGGACTGATTAAGCATTCACACACGGATCAGCCAAAACGGAGTGTGGTGGTGTGTTTGGCTTATAACGAAAAGATGCATAACTCCAGCTCCAGAAATACTCCCTAAATCAACCACACACACATAAATATTTGATGTTTGAATTTATTACACAAAAAATATTACCTTCAATTACAAGCATGAAAAGTAAGAATTGACAAAAGTTTAGATTGGTCAACTGTGTGATGTGGAAATTGAATGTGTGTGTGTGTGTGTGTGTGTATGTCCATGGCTGATCTTGGAAACTACTGGGCCCATCTGTCTAAATCATTTTTGTGCACACTTATGCCTGTACCATAAAGAACCTCTTTTGGTTGCTGTGAGTCAAAACCTTTGCAAAATCTTTGTTTTGGGCACTATCATTCTTTTTCTATTCTCTGTCTACCTCACTCGACCATCTCTCTCTCTTTCTCTCTAATACTCTCTCTCTCTCTCTCTCCATAAACCTTCCGGTTGAGGCAGATGACCGGCCACCCAGAGGTGCTTTCTGCTCCAGGTTTTTGGCCCTGTTAAAAGGGTTTTTTCCTCACCACTGTCACCCTGTGCTGCTCTTGGGGGAGATTTTGGTCCATGGATTTGGCCAAGACCTGTTGGGTTTCTGTAAAGCGCCTTCAGATAACATTTGTAGCAGCTCTCTTCCAATCCCTCTTTTCTCATATTCCTGGTTTGCTTATTGATTCACTGTCTAGCTTGCATGTCTTTTGTCCTGTAGTGGCCATGTCTGCTCTGATTGTAGGTGAAAAAAAAAAAAAAATCCAGGACGTACATTGTGATGTACATGAGAAACAACACCATAAAAATGTCAGATCAGGAGTTCAAAGAGGTTACATAGCCTGACATCTCCATGGTAAAAAAAAAAAAAGTGAGATTAAAGTGAGAGAGAGAGAGAGAGAGAGAGAGAGAGAGAGAGAGAGAGAGAGAGAGAGAGAGGACTAGAGCCCTTAGAGGTCATTTTTCAATTTTGCTATTGTGATTTGTGGTCTTTTTGACACCGATTTCTGTCAAAAGCCATATGACTTCTGGCAAAGAGCCACAAATGGTTGGTGAGCTACTGTATTATATTTGAATCATACAGTCATTTAGTTTGTAATTTGAAAAATGTTTGATAACACAATTATCTGCTGAGTCTCTCCTGGGTTGTGGTCTGCACATAGAGTAGCCCAGAGCCTGGCAGCCCATAGTCTGGAAAAACAGAGATCCGTCTGGGGGAGATCTGCACTCCAACTGAATGCACTCTTCTTGTTGGTGTTTATTTTTGTTGCTGATCTCACTGATCATTGATTGTTGTTGTTTATACAACAGTAGTAATATGACTATATTTTTATGAGGGGGTTTCCACCTCCTAATAGAATGACGTCATTGTTGACATCACATGCACACCTTTATTGAGAACTCCCACCTTTATTGAATGTAAGTCTAGGAAAATGTATGCATATGTGTGTGTTTTATTTCTAGTGTGCATGTGTGTTTTTCAGACCTTTCCAGTACACACTTCTCCCTGTCTGCACCCATGTTCATCCATGATGGGATATTTAACCCTTTGGTGCATAGTGGTCACTACAGTGGACAGCTGTTTTAAAGTCATTTTCTCCTAAATGCAATGGTTTCTATGGTGGAATTGTATATCAGCTGTTAGAATGCTCTCTGCTGCTCCCCCCCATTGAGGTTTATGCAGAGACTGTCAATTCTTGTTGCTGAAAACATATTAATACTAGTATCATGACATGGTAGTACCAGTCCTGCATCCTTAAAGAAGCATGCAGACTCACAAAAGTGTTCATGCCCCAAGAAGAGTAAAAACACATAAGAAACCAATCTTGACTCAGGCTTTCATAATTCATGCATCAAAGGGTTAAAACAGGTTTTCAGAATTCTGCCTGCATGGCTCATTAACCCATGATGACAAGACGGCTCAAGACATGGCTTCAGAATGTGATTCAGTGGACACTTCAGCACCGCCTACAGATCATGAGGAAGAGAAGGAAGACCCACAGCAACAAAGCAATTCAAGCAGTCATTTACAGTTGCATAGATAATATTGTCTTGTCTGAGTGTTGTGACCTTTGACCCTTGACGTCCTTACTACTGGTTGCCTCTAATGTTGGTGATCTTGGGAGATTATTTGTCTGTTGATGTCACTTTGGATAACAGCATCAGCTAAATAACCTCTACATATATGCATCAAAGTTGAATGTTATGTGCAAGGTAAAGGAGTCAGAGCCAGGAAGAGAAGGTAGAAAGCCTGTTATTTCTGTCTAAAGCTTTTCCCCTCAGGAAGAACTCGCCACACAGTGTTGTGAACCAGAGAACTGCATCACCAGACAGCCTCGTCTGTCTTTGTCCTGAAGGCTTTGTTTAGTGTGGAGACCACGTCCGTCTGTGTTTGTCCTCCGAATAAACAGAGGCCTTTGTTTTCCTGCTGTGGACACTTAAGAAGAGGTTTGTCCTGAAGTTGGACTTCGGGGAAGTTATTTTCTGGTTTATTTTTGAGGGGTTCTAAATAGTTGGTGATTTGTGGTGAGCCAGGCCGTCAGCTCCTCATCGGGAGCAGAGAGAAGAGGTTCCCAGCTGTCTCAATCTCCTTCTCACTCTTTTTCTCTTCGCCTACATTACTCTCGTCTCATTCACTCCTTCAAAACAACATCACATTTCTGTTGCATCCGAACCCAGCTGTTAGTACACAGCAGCTGCGTGGCGTCTTGCCTTAGGCCACAGGTTTGATGCCTGCAGCAGCCAATGTGTGTCCTGTTGTAGTGTCCTGGAGCAACAGGCTGACCTGGAGGGGATTTTACAAAAGCTAGCTTCAAAAATCCAGGCTTACAAAAAGCAGTGCTCAGTGAGTAAGGCTAACTCAAGCCAGGCTTGTACCATCAGTGTGTAAACACGCAGCTGTGTTCATGCAGACAGAAAGATAGTCATATGTCAATATGATGGTGTATGTTTTATTTTAATTTTTTTTTTTTTTTTGGCATTTCTGCTTTTTTTTTTAGTCACAATAGAGAGACACGGGAAAGGCAGGGGAGAGAAGGGACAATGCACAGCATATAGCCCGAGTTCAGACCCCAACCCAGGATGCTGCGATCAGGACCCAGCCTTAACATGTGGCACATGCTCTTATCCAGTGAGCCACCAGGGCACCCCGAGGTTTTCTTTTAAACAAGAGAGACGTGGATCTCGCAGTTTTCCTGTCTGAATAGTGAGTCTGGCATTCTAATTGGCTAATTGCACTGAAATTGCAACAGAGCTCATTGTTAGTAAATTGTAAATAGTGCTGCCCTTTATTCTGTTGCACATTCACCTGGTTTGCCCCTGCCTTAGTAAATCAGGGTGTGTGTATGTTATGATATTTTTCAACTAACAGCATTTCACTCTAGGTCAGAGGAGACATTGGGACCTATTTAGGGGTTCAAGATGCTTGGAGCCTTCTTATAATTGCTTGGATGATTGGTTCTTTCTATCCTTTCTTCAGTGCTGAAACATAATTTCAGAAACTATTAAAAATTCTAACCTGTGCTTTATAGGGATTTTTTAAAAGACTGTTTTGTGGCATTTGTGCTTTATTTATTAGCGACAGTAGAGAGAGACAGGAAAGGCAGGGGAGAGGGAATGACATGAAGCAAGGGGTCCCTGCCAGACTTGAACCTGGGCCGCCGCGGCAAGGACTCAGCCCTTGTTACACCCACCTGGGTGCCACTGGTCTACGGAGGCTTTTATACCACTAAGTACATAAAGCAATACCAAGTCGGTAGACCCAGTCATTTTGCTGTTTTTCACCACTTATCATTACTCTCCCCTTCCCACTTCACCCCCTTTTTCTTCTTCAGCTTCATTCAAAACACCTCTGAAACAGCACATTTTGGAGATAAATATATCCGAATTTCAGATCAGTTGGGACAGTGAGTCTGTAGCTGCGATCTGTGCTGCTGTGACAGAAAAAGTTCCATCAAAACAGTTCATCTTGTAGCTAAAAGTCTGCAGTTTCACCATATATTCCAATTGGAGGTCTGAGACAAAATAAACCAATATTTTATGTATTCAACCAATATTTGCTCAAACTTCATCAAAATATTTGACAGTACACCTGCAGTGATGTTGAATGGTTTTCAGTGTAGTGAGTCCCTGGGACCCACAGGTGGTCATTTGATTGTGTCCCTAATAAAATGTGTGTGTGTGTGTGTGTGTGTGTGTGTGTGTGTGTGTGTGTGTGTGTGTGTGTGTGTGTGTGTGTGTGTGTGTGTGTGTGTTTTAAATTATGGTGTTAAACTCTTGTTTGATGCTATATGATAATAATCATGCATGTGTTGTAAATGTACCAGAAAATTACACAAATAAAATCCCAAAGCTGAAAACTGTATTCACAAAACAATGTCATACACAATTAAGTGTATTTATTAACCAGAGAATTCCATTGCCATCCAAGGAAGAAAAAAAAATCGTCATGGAGGAAAAAAGAAATTAGCAGAAAATTAAATGGAAAGATAAGAAAAAGGACCAATACCAACATGACCCTCAGCCCCCAGCCCACCCCAAACTGATAGATTGGTGACCTAAAATACTGATAACTGAAATTTAGTTCATATAAGCACATTTGTCTATGGATATTCTCATTTATCCAGGTCATCGTTCTCTTTGGACAAATTGAATCGTAGGTAACTGGACTTGTATTTGTCTTAGGAAGACATTTCGCCTCTTATCCAAGAGGATTCATCAGTTCATGCGCATCGGTCTTTCTAGTCCGCACTAGTCTGACAAAGACAGTGGAGTAAGGTCCCGTCAGAGTCAAGTGAAACCCTGGTGAACGGCGATCGCTGAGAGTCGTCTGAGGTTAATTTGTTGAACCTCCTGGGTACCGATGAAAGGGCAACATTATAAATCGGAGATAGGTGTTTTGGGGCAGGAGACATGGTGGATGGGTCAAACAAACTTTTATCTAGGTGACCTGAGTTCAAGTCCATCCTGAAGAGACAGTGGCGTTTGTTGGCAAATGTTACATATGTTACGTTTCATTGCTATAACCAAAAGCCTTTATGCCTAAACCTAAGCTTTCTCTAACCTTAAACAAGTACTTTTGGTGACCAGATTAACAAAAAAGGCTAAAATACCGTCCGACATGATATATAAGATATGTTGATTAGAAACATATTTGTGATATGTGAGAAACAACTCCTTACCCCCCCACCCCACCCCAAAAGTAATTGAGAATGCAGTTTAGTTGTATGGGAACATAATTTGTAGGAGACAGGGTTGAAATAAGGAACCATAGAGTCATCATCTCTTCTATTCCAACAGAATAAAGTGTTCCCAAATCACACAGCAACATTTGGCTCTGAAATATTGGGTTATTGCAGTGTCATATTGCATATTTCTGTCTCCTCTGTTTCTGAGAGAGTGTCAGTATCTGGGCAGTGGGCTCTTGGCACTGGCACCCCAAAGAGAGCTGGCATTTTCTGAATAATTTCATTGTAGTTTTCTCAGCAGAGCTCCAATCAACTTTGGTCCAGTTTCACAATGTCCACGTAGGTCTGAGACCGCAAAGAGAGATATTGGAGGAGCTGTGTGCATGCTTATTTGCACAGACACACACACACACATGCACACACACAAACATACGCACAAATGCGCACACACACCATTCAACATAACAGGATAACATTACTGTTTTTATGTTTTTCCTACAGGTTGAGTGTGATTGACTGGTCATTCCTCAGGCCTTCAGTTGTCGGTCCTGGGCATTTTCTAAACAAAGCTTAAGCTTTGCTTGGTTTCTTTTAACCACATCCTTTTCATCTAAAGCCCACTGATTGTTTGAATCACAGATAGCTCATGTTATTATGTTATGATCTTCTATTGGTTTATGAGTCCCAATTGCAAGAGGTGAGAGGAAGAAGTAGTAATTGATGATGCCTAAGGGACCTACAAAAATTTGACTTACACCCAAAATGGGAGTCTGAATTTCTTGTCATTTTAGTGAAGAAGAAGACTGTATGCTAAATGTTCCAGTAACCTTGTCAAAACATGGCGACCTGGAGCACTGTCATACTACCAACCATTCTAAATTCAAAGACTCTCATTAATAAGAATTAAGGAACAAAAAAAAAAAGAGTTCTAAAAACACAGCAGTTGCTTTTCTTTGTGCCTACAAAACAAAAAACAAGGCTTCCACAGCAAATTAGGTAGGTGGTTAACCTCATTTTAGCAAAGCACAAGAAACCATTTACTTTATTACTTTATTGAGTTGATAAAAAAAAAAGCCATGAGATGCCCCAATACCTTGTTTGCTGAATTAAAACACAAAGAGGACATAAAAGCAAGGATAAAACGTGCTGTTTGGTACACCTGCTGTAGCCAGGAAAGTGGGGTCTTTGTCCAATAATATAGACGCGTTTACTCTTTGTAAACAATGATGATGAACATGAGCTGCGTGCACATTCTGGTAACGGAAGTATGGCAGAGGACAATAGCTTGTCAAGCTACGCTAGGGCTTTATCCGTCAAAGATCGAGAATACTACACCAACAAACTTAATTTATCAAATGGCAACTGGCTTCCAGAGCCGTACAGTATTTCCGAATGGGAAGACGACGTTAGCAAATGGAATATTCAGTGGCCAGATATATATACATATTTGGTGGAGAAACCAGGGAGAAGCTACGAGCATACGAATCACTCGATGCGTATGATTATGTTATCTGCGGTCACATACAGACCGTCAGATACCAGAATATAGACTCTGAGTTTTGTGTCTTGAAGTCAGAAATCCTCCCCATAGTCCAGTCATTTTATGAAAAAACCTAGGACAAATTGCAAGAGAAGCAAACTCAACTGATTTTGTATCCTCAGTTTGTCCTGAGTGAGGGAAAAAAAGTCCCATGAAATCCCATTGGTGGAAAGTTTTGAAAATCACCTATTTATGACCACATATTACCAAAAAACACGGGAAAGGGGTTCAAAATTTTACTTTCAGATATCACTATAAAAATTCACAAGATGATTACACACACAAGACAAGAAAAAAAGTCAATTACCAGTTTTTTGAATTATTCTGTTTACACATGCATATCACACATTATCTGATTTGATATGCGCTAATAAGGAATATGAGGAATAAATGCCAGAACAGATATTTAAACAGTGGATTAAAAGGTTACTATATATATAGTAACCTTATAATTCACTGTTATATAGTAACCTTTTAATTCAAGGTTACTATATATATAGTAACCTTTTAATTTACTGTTTAAATATCTGTTCTGGCATTTATTCCTTATATTCCTTATTAGCGCATATCAAATCAGATAATGTGTGATATGCATGTGTAAACAGAATAATTCAAAGAACTTGTAATAGACTTTTTTTCTTGTCTTTGTGTGTGTAATCATCTTGTGAATTTTTATAGTGATATCTGAAAGTAAAATTTTGAACCCCTTTCCTGTGTCTTAAAAACAGTGTTTTTTGGTAATATGTGGTCATAAATAGGTGATTTTCAAAACTTTCCACCAATGGGATTTCTTGGGACTTTTTCCCCCTCACTCAGGACAAACTGAGGATACAAAATCAGTTGAGTTTGCTTCTCTTGCAATTTGTCCTAGGTTGACCCCAGTTTTGGCCTAAAATTACTGGACTACCAGTCAAAGACAAGGACACAAGACCACTATGTACGAGGCTTAGCTGATAATAAACAAAGCAGAAAACTACGTCCTAACTGCGAATTGCAAATGGGCACCGCAGACACAAGCACTGCCGGATCAAAAATGCATTTCTGTAAGTTAAAACTTTGCAGTACAATTATCACCGTGTAATCCACCAACAAGTAGGCTATTGATGAATGGATGAATTTGATTCTGCATAGGGAGATCTAATTTTCCATGCAGACAAAAGGTGGCTGAATCATGACAAGGTGTTTTCATGTTTTTTGATTTGCTGGCAGAGATCACTTTTCTGAAGTCTAAGAACAAACCGTACGAGCAACTGTCAGAGGATCCTCAGTTAGAAAGACAGAGACATGTCCGTATGTTAACTGTAGTGGACATGTTCAAAGTGAAACTGGATTTGTGGACCAGTTAGCTAAGAAATGGAAAGTAAATTTGGTCATTAATTTGTGACAAGGAACATACAAAGAAGGAAGGGACAGCACACCATTGTGTAGTGTGTGAGCGTAAATGCAGCTGCTGGACAGACTCCTGATGTTTTGAGACCAGTAACAAGGACAAAAAAAAAAAAAAACTGCAGTCTGCATTATGTAGACTGTGTTTTGTTAAATATGAATCTCTGCCCTGTCAAAGTTCAAAGGGCAGAGGTATAGTGGGATTTTTCGTGCCTGCCCATTGACCAAAGTCTGGCACCAGAGCAGATATGGAATGTCCTTGCTATGAAATATTGTCTCTTCTTTATTTATGCATTCCTTGATTTGTGAAGATAAAGACACTGGACAAGTTGTTGCTTTTGTTTCAAACCCTTTCCTAGGCAATGACATAGAGCAGCTGTCAGATAAACAACACTGTCTCCTAAAGATTACATTCCCATGCAGCTCAACTGGATTCTTAATTACATTTTTGCTGCAGATCATGTTTGTCTCTGATGTGTCACAAATACGTTTTTTAATCAACTTCCAATCAACAGGAGGTGTTTAGAGAACCCACAGGAGCTGACATGGAGATCACTGAAATACAAAGTGACATTTATTTGAAAGCTTGAGAGCAAGAAAGTACTTTTTGTCACAAAATAATTTTCCTTCATACAAGAATAAGACTTGTATAATGGACACTCATTGCCGAAAACATGAGGCTATTATTTGGTTTGGTCCAACTTTCTGTTTTGTCCTTACAGTATTTCATTGCTGAGTTAAGTGTTTTCACGTTACCCTCTTGCCAATCATCTGACCCCCACAGGGAAAATAATTCTTCAAAAACATGTCACTACAAATTTTTTTTTTTTTTTTTTTTTTTTTGTCACATTCATGTCTTCTTGGGAATCTTTGTTTGCAATAGTTTATTTCAATCTAAGCTTGACACCAGAAAGTTTGTTTTTAAAATGCCAAAAATCAAGTGAGTAAGATCTAACTCTAAATGGCTCTCATGAAATTCTAAACCTTGAAATATGTATTCTAATGCTTCTATCATAATAACATGGCAAGGTCAGAGTTAGTGGTAAGCCTGCGGTCTGTTTCTCCCACATAGGTTCTCATGTGACCCTGGAGTTTGATTTAGTGGCTGATAGATGAAAATGAAGCAGTCATTGCTGCAGTATCTGGAGATCAAGATGATATCAGTCAGGACAATGTCTGCTGAAGTGGTGATGATAAACGCTCTGGATGAAGCCTTGTCTAAGCACTCCCTTCTGGACACCACACAGACCCTGTAATGGAGCCAACCACTGTCATTTAATGGATGCTTTTATCTTCAGCGTTTTACTGTCCCATGACTGGATACAGATGTAGTATGTGTGGCTCCAGTAGATATAAAACCCGCTCCCTGTGAAGCCTAGTTGGAAGGAAAAAATGGCTTTGGTGAGACCAGGGAAGGCTTCTTATAGCTGAAAAGTGTTAATTTTCACATTTTCTTAACCATTATAAAGCCCATATATCCAATGATATCTCGAGATTGCTGGCAGCTATTGACTTCTTTGAAAGCTTTGCTGAAACTGAAATTCTGCAGATAAACATATCCAGATGGCTTAACACACAAATGTGTTGAGTTTAAAAAACACAAAAATCACTCCCTGCGCCTGAAACAGACAAAAAGCAAACAGTAACGCCTTATAAGTCAGCAATCAACAGAAAATGCTGTCAGAGGCTGTGTTGGAAGATCAGAGACAAACCAATCCAACAAAAGCCTTGCTAGGGTAAAATGTGTCCCTCATATCTAATAAAATAAACCGTAAGTAAACCACAGTGTAGCACAAAGGAAGAGGAGAATAGAAAAGAAGAGAAGAGAGAGTAGAACGCTCTGTTGATTACCTGAAACTTTGAACTAAGTGTCTAGGCCCGGCCAATCAGTAGATAGTAAAGGTAGCTGTAAAGATTATGACCTAAAATTTCGATCACATTATATTTTGAATGTTGGGCTGTAACAGTACAAGCCATCATACACACTACTGTAAAACTTTAGTAAACCTTATACTTCAAAATCGTTCACACTGCACTGACAATATTTTAGGCAAAATGTCATGGCAACATTGCTCAGTCATGAGGCAAGAAAACACTGATTCACACCAGCTGATGGCAAGATGGCACTCAGTGGAGTGCATACCTTCCAATGCTATACAGTTGTCAAGATCTGCCATTTCCACGTGGCAGAGTCAACCAAATTAAATTCTTGTCCATTCTTACTTTTCATGCTTTTAAGTAAAGAGAGGGTTTTTGTTTAATAAATTCAATCATTAAACAGTTTTGTGTGTGTGTGTGTGTGTGTGTGTGTGTGTGTGTGTGTGTGTGTGTGTGTGTACCTGGTATTGCTAATGTTGTGGGGACATAAATCTGTTTACACAGTCAAGTTGTGGGGACTCACCTCCCTTATGGGGACAAAAAGCAAGTCCCCATAAGTGAAAATCATTAATTTTAGGGTGAAGACTTGATTTAAAGCTAAGATAACTTTAGGGTTAGGTTAAGGTTAGGGTTAGGGTTAGGCAGGTAGTGGTTAGGGTTAGGGTTAGGGTTAGGCAGGTAGTGGTTAGGGTTAAGGTTAGGGTTAGGGTTAGGGTTAGGCAGGTAGTGGTTAGGGTTAAGGTTAGGGTTAGGGTTAGGGTTAGGCAGGTAGTGGTTAGGGTTAAGGTTAGGATAAATCTCCAGGAAATGAATGTAAGTCAATGTAATGTCCCCTGAAGTGATGGAAACCAACTTGTGTGTGTGTGTGTGTGTGTGTGTGTGTGTTTGAGACTGATTTAGGGAGTTTTTTTTTTTTTTTTTACTGCAAGTTGTTTATGTATTTTAGCCTCAGTACATAAGGTATCATATTCCACTAGTATTCTATACTAGTATTTCATGTATTCATTCCTAGGGCCTGGTATCGGTCAGAACCTACAAAATGACTTTAATAGGTGCATAGACACACCAGAAAATTAAATCTACAAAACTTAATCTGAAAGTAACTGGAATGTGCTGGACATTGCCAATTGATGTTGTATAGTATAAAACTGGTTGCAGTTCTCCTTTAAGAGATCTAAAAAGGAGAGTTGTCTTGTTATAATGTTACAACAGAGGTGTGGTTGGCCTTTCTAGGGATGCTGTTCTCACAGAGATGGACAGTGTGCAGTTTGAGATTGTGCAACTGTTACTACTTTTCAGTAACTCTGGGAGAAGTGGCTACTGGTTTGACCCTTTGCACTGATGGGTGTATCCTAGCACACTGCTTTAAAAGAGCTGGAGGGCTGTTGATTAGCATTATCCTGCTAGTTTATTTAGTAACAGTTTAACGCAATCCCCACTACATAGTTCCTTTTTTACATTCATGTATTACTGAGAAAGACCGATATTGATATATTACTTACTACAGTAATACAGATATGATCTGATATTTATAAATGGTCTTTTTTTGTTTTGTTTACAATTTGATCTTTTTTTAAAGTTTTTCATTTTATTTGTCACACATCAATTAAAGGCAGACTATGCAGTTTGAAAAAGGGATGGCACCCCACCTGTGATGTGGTTCAGAATGTTGAATGCCACTCAATTCTCGAAAGATTGTAACATAGGCGTGCTTCCGGAGTTCAGAACAGCTCTTTTAGCCCATCATAACCCAAAATATAAGAGCATTTTGCGTCATTGTTTGTGTTTTTTGTGAAAATTTGACAAAACACTAAATGAAAGACAGGCATTCAAAAGTGTTCCATTAATTCTGTGGGTTCTTGGCATGTAGGCTACTTGAGGGGTTTTATTCTTCCTCAGTTTCATCCTTAACAGTAGTAAACAAAGTGGGGTGCCCTCCCATTTGAAAATGCATAGTCTTTAAAGTTCTAAAGTTATAATTAATATATATCTTTTCTCAATGGTTTTAGACCACAAAAGAAGAATAAATAGCATCATTATTAGAAAGACATGTTGGATACGTATATCTAGTGTGTGTGTGTGTGTGTGTGTGTGTGTGTGTGTGTGTGTGTGTGTGTGTGTGATGAGCACACAGTGTCCCTGCCACAGGAAGTGTGTGTCTGAGGTAACTGCTGTGGTCCAGATTCGGCTCCTGTGGTCGTTCTTCATTTCCGCCTTCGTCATCCTGATGTAGCAGGTTTCCTGTCATCCACGCTTCCCCTCTCCTTCCTCCTTCCTTCTGGTAAGTTTCCCCTTTTGCCCCACCTCCTTACCCCACGCCCAAGTCTTGATAAAACCTACAAACCTGCTGTTTTGACACCACTATATGATCTCTGAGAAAAAAAGAGACCTTTTTGTATTTTTGATTTGCTCTTCTGACTTTCAGTATTCCTCTGTCTTCAGTTTGCCGTTAAATTGATTTGTTGAGCCTGCATCCCCTTAGGATTTGGAATCAAGTCTCTTTCTCTGATGAAGCATTAAAGCTTAGTTAAAGCTAAAAACCAGTATAAACTCAACATCTGGATCCCCACCAAAATTCCACCAAATTTTATGGCAATCTTTTCACACATGTTTTTGAGATATCCTGCTGAAAGACTGATTAACTCTGTGTCCATCTCAATGGGAACAATCTAGAAAAGCTCATTTCTTCACAAATGGGAGGCTGCAAGGTGGTTATTAGGTCAATGGCACTTGAAGTTCAAAGCCTTTTCTTCTGTATGAGTGATGATTTTACAGATTTCGTTGCTGGTGTATATGTGTGTTACTCGCACTGGCATGTTTACAGCTTATTGAACGCTCAGTTCTGAAAATGAACAAAAGGCCAGGGTTCTGTACACTATAATGAGGCTTGAAGTAGCACAAACAAAACTGTTATTCTGTTGAAACTATTTAAGTGATTAGAGCTTCAGTTTAAAGCAGGGGTGTCAAACTCGTGCCATGGAGGGCCAAGAGGCTGCAGGTTTTCATTCCAACCAACAGCTCCACCAGGTGATTTCACTGATCACCCCACCTCCAAACAGAGAGGCAGGACTAATCAGTGAAATCATCACCTTTCATCTTATTTTAAACTACCAGATCTTTAGTGTTACTTTTAGAATTTCTTACAAACAGAATCCAGCAGGTGTTGGTGAACGGACGCATGTCCAGCATCAGGCTTTTGAACACAGACTCACCTCAAGGGTGTGTCCTGTCACCATTACTTTTCATTATGTACACAGAACGTCTGTAGAACGTCACAGAAGGGCATCTATACTGTAAAATTCTCAGATGATACTGCCCTTCTGACTCTTCTTCAGGGCCAGGACTCCGATCATGGTCAGGCTTTACCTGCTTTCATTAAATGGTGCGACGATCATTTAATAGATCTTAACATGTCAAAAACCAAATAATTGATCACTGACTTTAGACGAAGTCAGGACAGACCAAGGACAAGTACCATCCACAATGAAGAGGTTCAGATTGTTGACTCCTACAAATATCTTGGCACTATGTTTGATTCACAGCTCAATTTCAAAGAGAACACTGAGCTAATTATCAAACGGGGTCAACAAAGAACCCACCTAATACGGAAGCTATGTTCTTTAAATGTCTATCTTGTGCAACTTTTATCATTCTTTTATTGAAAACCTTCTAACTTTTTCTTTTATCTGCTGGTTCAACGCATTGTCTGTGAGAGAGATGAACAGTCTAAACACAATTGTAAAGGTCTGTTCAAAGATTATTGGTATTCAGCAGAGGAATCTGGGCATGATCTGGGAAAAACGAGCGGCTGAGAAAGCAAAAATAATTATCAGCCAACCAAACCACATTCTGTCGACCGAGTTTTTATTGTTGCCATCCAGTCGGCGCCATAATGTGCCAAAGAGCAAAACTAATCGATATGCAAATCTTTTATTCCCTCTGCTATTAAGTTTTTAAACATAGATCCCACTCTTTTTAGATCATCTATTTTTATTTTTTTTTTTAGGATTTTTTAAAATTTCTTTGAGACTTATTCATAAGAACTTATTTATGGATTATTTATTTGTTCCTCATTTCTTATTGTCCACATGTTTTCTTAATGTTTCCTTACCTGATCTGACTATTGATTGTTTGATTGACTGTTAGTGTAAATGCACATGGAGAGCTGCAAATGAATTGCCCCCTTGGGATAAATAAAGCTGTCTGAACTGAATAAACATTCATAAACCACAGAACTCATAATCTGCTGTGTAAATTTTTCCCTAGGGCCTATTTTCTGGGGGAGAGACCATTTTAGTCTGTCCAGTTTCAAATCATCAAAACACAACAGTGCTGCTGCTGTTAGGAAAACTAATGTGGACGACTTTATTACAGTGATGGAATACTGGTGTGAAGAAAGTTTGAAGCCTCTGAAAGTTCATTTTCATATCATAGTGGAATGAATGGAAGTCAATGACTGGGTACAATTGAGGAATATATAATAGGTTGGAGTTCTAAAATATGACTGCTTGCTTTGGGAAAAGATTAGAAGAAATGAGAAGAATTTGCATTTTATAGATGTTACACCAAATATGCAAAGTACTTTTAATAGGTCAATAGATTATTTAGAATGTTCCATGTCACTTTAAGGAGATGAGGCAGGCTGAGAGAAAGTAAATCACAGCCCTTGATCATAAAATAACTCCTACAAAGACTTGGAGAATACCAACGATGCAACGTTTGATCGCACATTTGTTGTACTGTGACATCCTCTGGATGAAATTAGAGTAAAGGAAGCGGGGTGATGACCCAGCATGGCCTTTCACAAGTGTGACAATTTGGAGTTGAAGCAATAGAAATGCCATGCTGACTCACACTGTACTAGAACAAAACAGGACATAGTCAGTGAGTGCACAGTCACACCTATAGGATATTGGCTAATCAACCAAGAAGGACCTAAATAAAGGAAAAAAGGACATGCATGAATGATAAAAGAGTGAAAGTGAATGGGATTAGTTGTGGAGAAATTCAGGCCTGATAAATCATTTTTGAATCTGAAAAGGGTTCGTGAGGTTAAGTAACCTGCATGATTATCTGTGTGGTCGGTAATATTTGAATAGTACAAAATCAGCTATTTCAGTGCAGAAAAAGCTATTTCAATAAAAAAAAAAAAATGAAATAAATATATAAAATAATAAAATAATAAAATAAAATAATAATAAAAACACACTTTAAAGCCTAAAAAGATACTTGGCTTCAGTGCAACAATTTGTCTTAATCATCTGTTTGGTCTTACTCATCACTGTTCTTTTTATTTGTTGTGGTCTGTTGTTTATTCCATATGTTGTACTATTTCTTTTTTATGAGCCACTTTGTAAATTCAGTTTTGAGATACAGAAAGTGCTATAAAAAAGTCATGATTATTATTACTACCTTCATAATTATTATTACTATAATTCCTACTTCTACTCATCATAATAACAATAATAAGAGTGTTTTCAATATTAACTGAGTTGATATTAAGGATTATTTCCTGTTCCTTGCTATTTCATTAAGGTAGACTTAAAATGAACTGAACACAGAGAAAGAGAGCTAGAAAAGTACAACAGCGTATTAGGGCCGTTATAGGGGGAAAAAAATACAGAGCTTAGTCGTAAATTTATGAGAAAAAAAACTAGAATATTCTCTGAAATTAAAGAAAAAAACTCACAAATTTACAAGAAAAAAAATCTGAGATTATAAAATCACAAATTTGTGACAAAAAAGTCTCAAATTTATGAGAAAACAATTCACAAATTTATGAGAAAAAGAAACAGAAATTTTGAGATTACAGAGTTGCAAATTTATGAGAAAAACAGTCAGAAGGAAGTCCTGGTGGTTCTTAGTCAGTCCCAGTGGAGAGAGACAAGGAAGACATGGCAGAGAGAGGGTCGACCTTAGCCTCCCTTCATGTTGAGAAGTTAGTTGATTTAGATTCTGAACAGTTTCCATAACTGTCCTTCTGCCAGCTTTTTCTTCCATAATCTTTCCTTACATTTTAAAAATAGCCTCACCAACCTTGTAGCAATTTTTTAAATTTATGTTTTATTTAACCTTTATTTAACCAGATGATTCCTGTTGAGAATTCAAGATCTCTTTTACCAGGGAGCCCTGGCCAAGACAGCAGCAGCAGGTCCAAAATGACTCACAACAAACAAGTGAAGAACGTACACTATAAAACATATAAAACAAAACAAATGAAATAGATTTGGCTAAGAAGGAACACAATTAGAAACTCCAGTGGAATCTGGCTCCATGCCCTTTACAGTTTTTTTAAAAGCCCTAAGTGGAATCATCTGACGGAGCAATGAGTGATAGAGGATGCAATAAGATAGCAAAGAAAGGAATAGGAGAGGAGAAGACAGGGTTGAAAGTGAAGAACAAAAACAAGAATCTCATGAAAGTCAAAGATCTTTTTACAATGGGACAGATGTAGGAAGAGAAGCTAGCATGATGAGAGGGGGAACTGACAGAGAGGAAATGAGACTAATTTAAAGGGAGGGATGGACAGAAGGAGGATCCATGTAGGTAAACTGGGCCATTGCAACAGCAGATAGTAATACGATACAGCAAAGACAAATAAAATGCAAAAATATAGGAAACATATATAAATGGGCAAAATGGCAATTTTGATACTCAAAAAAGAATGGATAATATGTGGAGAAAGTGCATAAGTCCATAAGACTTCCCACAGATCTTCAGTTGACATCTGTGGCTTGTATAAAAAGAAGAGGCTTATGAAGCCCCTTGAAACAGTCCAGGGAGTCAGCAAGGCAAACAGGTTGTGGAAGATTACTCCAAAGGATGGGGGCTATAAATACACTATATTACCAAAAGTATTCGCTCACCTGCCTTTACTCATACTATGAACTGAAGTGCCATCCCATTCCTAACCCATAGAGTTCAATATGATGTCGGTCCACCTTTTGCAGCTATTACAGCTTCAACTCTTCTGGGAAGACTGTGCACAAGGTTGAGGAGAGTGTTTATAGGAATTTTTGACCATTTTTCCAAAAGCGCATTGGTGAGGTCACACACTGATGTTGGTCGAGAAGGCCTGGCTCTCAGTCTCCGCTCTAATTCATCCCAAAGGTGTTCTATCGGGTTCAGGTCAGGACTCTGTGCAGGCCAGTCAAGTTCATCCACACCAGACTCTGTCATCCATGTCTTTATGGACCTTGCTTTGTGCACTGGTGCACAGTCATGTTGGAAGAGGAAGGGGCCCGCTCCAAACTGTTCCCACAAGGTTGGGAGCATGGAATTGTCCAAAATGTTTTGGTATCCTGAAGCATTCAAAGTTCCTTTCACTGGAACTAAGGGGCCAAGCCCAGCTCCTGAAAAACAAGCCCACACCATAATTCCTCCTCCACCAAATTTCACAGTCGGCACAATGCAGTCTGAAATGTACCGTTCTCCTGGCAACCTCCAAACCCAGACTCGTCCATCAGATTGCCAGATGGAAAAGCGTGATTCATCACTCCAGAGAACGCGTCTCCACTGCTCTAGAGGCCAGTGGCGGCGTGCTTTACACCATTGCATCCGACGCTTTGCATTGCACTTGGTGATGTGTGGCTTGGCTGCAGCTGCTCGGCCATGGAAACCCATTCCATGAAGCTCTCTGCGTACTGTACTTGGGCTAATCTGAAGGTCACATGAAGTTTGTAGCTCTGTAGCAATTGACTGTGCAGAAAGTCGGCGACCTCTTTGCACTATGCGCTTCAGCATCTGCTGACCCCTCTCCGTCACTTTACGTGGCCTACCACTTCGTGGCTGAGTTGCTGTTGTTCCCAAACGCTTCCATTTTGTTATAATAGAGCTGACAGTTGACTGTGGAATATTTAGGAGCGAGGAAATTTCACGACTGGATTTGTTGCACAGGTGGCATCCTATGACAGTTCCACGCTGGAATTCACTGAGCTCCTGAGAGCGGCCCATTCTTTCACAAATGTCTTGTTTCACAGTCTGCATGCCTGAGTGCTTGATTTTATACACCTGTGGCCAGGCCAAGTGATTAGGACACCTGATTCTGATCATTTGAATGGGTGAGCGAATACTTTTGGTAATATAGTGTAAGAAGGCACAGTCACCTTTTGTTTTGTATTTGAAGCGAAGGATGGATAAAAGGCTGAGATTTGATGATCGGAGTGGCCGCATTCTGAACTAACTGTGAATGATTTAAAGTGGCTTGACTGGGGAATGTTTACAATTGTCTAGATGTGAGAAAATGAAAATGTGAATAAGAAGTTTGAGGTCACTAGAAGACAAAATATTTCTGATTTTTACAATGTTTCTTAACTGAGGAAAACAGAAAATCCTCCTCCTCACTTACAAAGCCCTTAATGGTCAGGCAGCATCTTATCTTAATGAGCTCATCGTGCCTTACCACTCCACTAGAGCACTGCGCAGCCAAAATGCAGCCTTACTTGTGGTTCCTTGACTATCCAAAAGTCCAATGGGAGGCAGAGCCTTCAGCTGTCAGGCTCCTCTCCTGTGGAACCATCTTCCACTTTGGATCCAAGACGCAGACATCCTCTTTTCGTTTAAGAGTAGGCTTAAACTCTTCCTTTTTGATAAAGCTCATAATTCGGACCCATAGTTATGCTGCTATAGGCCTAGACTGCCGGGGGCCCTCCCATGATGCACTGGGCTCTGTCTCTCCTCTCTCTCCCCTCTCATTCCTGACATATCCATATTCCATTAATGCATGTTTCTAACTGACCATCTTCTCTCTCCTCTCATCCTTAACCCCAAACACCTGCTTTGATCCTGATCAACACCCATTTCTACAATATGTATTTTAGTTGTCATTTGTCATATTATTACCATTCCAGTTATTAGTATTACTCAGTCCCCCTACACTCAGACCTATAATTAGAATTATTACTACTCTTGCTATCATTGTTCTTTCTATTACTATTATTATTAACAGAAGTATTGTTATTATTGCAATTATTGTTATTATG
This sequence comes from Myripristis murdjan, assembly GCF_902150065.1. Classification (NCBI taxonomy): domain Eukaryota; kingdom Metazoa; phylum Chordata; class Actinopteri; order Holocentriformes; family Holocentridae; genus Myripristis; species Myripristis murdjan. The sequence continues at coordinate 1,078,612 of NC_043982.1, forward strand.
ATTATTACTGTATTGTCATTACTGATATTATCACTGCTAGTACATACAGCCCTATGTTTCTCTCTCTCTCTCCATCTCTTAACCCTTCCAGTTGGTCGAGGCAGATGACCGCCTACCCAGAGCCGGGTTCTGCTCAAGGTTTTTGGCCCTGTTAAAAGGGTTTTTTTTTTTTTTTTTTTTTTCGCCCTGTTCTTGCTCTTGAGGGAGATTTTGGTCCATGGATTTGGCCAGTATCTGTTGGGTTTCTGTAAAGTGCCTTCAGATAACTTTTGTTATGATTTGACGCTGTACAAATAAAACTGAATTGAAACTGAACTGAAATTCATTTCTCCACAGAGTTGTGTTAATAACTGGGACAGCTCTAGAGGAGTATGGAACAGAAACATTGAGGGCTAGTGTGCACAAATCACTGAACCAACTGACTGTGCTGTTAATGTTGGTGAAGAGAGGGCAGTGGCCAGGCTAGAGAAGTGGCAGGAGAAAGTAGCTAAGGATTGATTCTTAAAGGTGCAGGAATGTTTATGATTATGTGATTCTGTTACTGTTATGGGTAGAAAATGGGTTAAGGTTAGGGGCAGCAAAGGTGATATATTTGTGGTTTGAGATAAAATCAATCTTACTTAGGGAATTTAGAGCCAGGCAAAGAGTAAAAACTAAATCCAAGGTGTGACCCCGGTTATGTGTGGGGCCGCTGACATGCAGCACGAGATTGAAAGACTTAGCTATGTGTAAAAAAATTAATGGCAAATGAGCCATGGGGATCATAGATATGAATATTGAAGTTGCCAACTACAAAGGCCCTATCAAATTTAACAACCAGGGAGGAGTAACTCATAACACTCCTCAAGAAAGCCAGTATTTCTGTTAGGGGGTCAATAAATTATAATGTAGCATATTGGTATATAACATACTATTTTAAAAGTCAGAATTGTTAAAGCAACCAACAGTGTATGGAATACAAGAGAAGTGATTCTTAAAGAGCTCAGCAATAGCCTCAGTGTGGCCTGTTAACCTAGGTGCATTAAGAAAAGCATTACTGGTTGGGCAGAGCTCCACTAGAGGAGAGCACGCAACAGGTTCCAGCCAGGTCTCAGCAAGGAAGAGGAAATCAAGGTTATGTGAAGTAATGAAGTCACTGAGAATGAAGGATTTGTTTGACAGACTGGGCATCTAAGACAGCCAGGGAAATATGTACAGAATGTAGTAGTGGGAGGGATGTGACATTCATTATAGCAAAAGTCTAGGTATGTAGAGGCGCTAAAAACACTAATCACCTTATCTGACATGTTCACTTACAGATGTAAACAACATCTTTTGAATGTAACGGGAAGTATAGACAGGGAGGAGACCAGGAACACTCTACAAAGACAGAAAAGAAGAGGCAGAGAGGAGGGATGAGTCATTTGTGTCAGGCATCTCATCTAACGGCTGCTCCTCTTCGCTCCTCTCCCCCGCAGAGGAGGCCTCAGGGAAAAGGGGAAGCGAAAAGGGCTGACAAGAAAACCAGGGTTCTCCTCTTCGCTCTTCTCTTCCTGTTTGTGTCATTTTGGGACAAACTCAGAAAAGTCAGCAGTGGCCCTTCACTGGCCCTTGTCCTCCTCCTCCTCCTCCTCCTCCTCCTCCATCCCCCTCCCTCTCTGCAGACTGCCAGCATCACGTGTCTAACTGGCAGTAACACATGTGGTCTGTGTGTGCATATGCGCATGTGAATATGTGTGTGTGCGCGTGCGCGCGCACGCGCGTGTGTGTGTGAACACTCTGCTGAGGTTTAATTCTAGTACACCACAGGTCCATAACATGTTTATGACTTGTTAATTTCTAGATTACAAGCATTACAAATAAACAAGTACTAAGGCTAAAGGTCAGAGGTCACAGTGACCAATCAAGGCAGCAGTCTTGCAATCTTCCAAAAAAACGTGTGTGTTTCCATTATGGAGGTCCACTAAAGCAGCGTTTTTAAAACTTTTTCATATTCTGGACACCCCAGGATCTTTAACATCAAGCTGTCAAGAGATATGTTGGGTTGTGTTCTGCATTAAAAGCTTGTGAAAGGCCAGTGATTTTCAAAGTGGTGTTCAGGGATCTGCCAGTGGGTTGAATTTATCAAACACAGCCATTTAAACACAAGAAATCAGTCTACCTTAACTGGAATATTGACCTAAATCGGAATATGGTGTGCATGTAACCGTAGTCACTGAGAGACGCGGCGCGAGTCATATTCAGCCTGTCTGCTCAAAAGCACTGCGTCTGTTACCAGTCAAGTTTAGCAGAAACTCTACTGACTATCAGTGATTACAGAGCGAGGGAAGAGCGAGCTGAAAAAACCCTGACTGCTACTGAAGAGAGACGCCACGTGAGCTGTCACACCTGAGGTTGTCACTGTGTGTGTGTGTGTGTGTGTGTGTGTGTATGTGTGTGTGAGCGGCACAGTGCAGTGAACTGTGTGCGTGTAGGGGAGGGTCGCTGTGTGTGAATGGCCACACAACATGGACACAGTCAGCTACCCAATGAGGATTTTCATTCATCACGAGCACAGATATTGAGTCACATTACTCCGATCATACTCGTACTCGTCAAAACTGCTTTATCCTTACCGGATACTCATTTCAGCCAAGTATCAACCCTACTACCGTACTCAACCATACTTCTTTCATTCTTTTTTCCAACTAATGATCCAATTAATTTCTTGCTAAATGTCTAACCACCTTTTCTCTGTTAGTTAAAAACCTCTAAATACATACCAGTCGAGAAAAATAGTTTGGTCAGAAATACTGTCATGTGAATGAATTGGTGCACAAGATGAAAACAAAAAAAAGTGACTGAATTTTTTTTGTCATACTTTGTCATCTTCTGGATTCACCGGGTTCTCCTGCAGGAAAAAAATAGAATAACAGGGTATTATGTGGCCTCATGCAAGAAAGCTGGGATCTGTAACACAGTAATACAGCATGGCTAGCAGACTTTTGTTACTACCATAAGATCAATTCAAAAAACCTTTCCGAACCATGAATAGTGGCCTTAAGAGCCATGTGAAGACAATCTACATGTCACAATTTAACAGCCCTCATAGAATCAGTTGTTTAAAATCTTTATAAAGTCTTAACCTCTTAAGATCAATCATTATTGGGAAAGAAGGCCCATGTCTTCTCCCCAGGAAAACTGAGCAAGAAATGTGCACCAGTCACACGGCAGGATTTGCTGCTGTCCAAACCAGTTAACCTTTGCTCAGGCAATCAGCATCAAGACAGGCAGGTATTGATACTGGGATCTTGCAACTGAGGGTTATTTAGGGGTTAGCTGGAGATACTGGGTAGGAGGAAATCTTTATTGCTCGCCTCAGACTTTGTTGAGAAACTTGTTTGAGCAAAATATCAACAATTTGAAACACTTCAAACAGGCGTCCTAAGCATATCATCAGTTCACAAGATGGAAAGGAAATTCCAATAGCTTCAGTTTACCTGCTACTGAGTTGAAGCCCTTCTAGAGAAAACAATAACAGTAGACCCAAAAATAATACTATGAATGACTATTGTTGTTGTAATTGCAATAATAATAATGAAATAAAGGCAAACAACACACTCATTTTACTTTAAAAACTAGGGATGTCCCGATCACGTTTTTTTGCCCCCGAGTCCAAGTCATTTGATTTTGAGTATCTGCCAATACCGAGTCCCGATCCGATACTTCTATAAAGCCAGGGCTCTCAAGTTTTGAACTGAGTTCAGAGTGAGATTATGGTGGTGGCGGCGGGGGGTTGGGTGGGGGGGGGGGGGGGGGGGGGGGGGTATTTTGCTACCAAAAAAGAGTGTGTTTTTAATGTCAATGACTAAAATGTTAATGACTAGAATGCACCCAAATGAAATAGAAATTACCTTAAATTAATTGAGGTATAACAACACTTTATTTATTTATTTAATGATTATGTTGTTATAGCAATAAAAGGTGAAAAAGATGTTATTAATGATTGAAAAAAATGGCAAGAGGATGCAGTAATTATTTCACCTGAGGGTTGACAGAGTACTTTTTATAGTAACAATATGTTAAATTATTATTATTTTAAAAATGTAAATTGCTTATCAAACAGACCTAACAATTCAGCTACCAATGAATGAGCAGTAGTATGCATGTGATAAGACAGATTGAAAAATAAGCCGAAGTGATACCTCTTCTCTGAATAGACAAGCTAAGCCAGTGTGCTGCTGTTAGCCAGTGAAAATAGAGCGGAGTAGCAACTCTTCACTTTGTTACACAATCTATGTCAGTGCACTGCTGTAGCTGGAAAGTTTCTTTGTCTTTTGGACTCGGTTTGCATTTTATTTGGCTAATTCCGCAATTCCATCTGTGATTCCGTGATCACGGAAATTATAGGGCCCTACCACTGTTATAAAAAAAAAAAAAAAATAGGCTGTTTAGAGGGCTGAAGTGATCAGACCAACAGACAGCAGGCAAGTTTGCCTCTGCCCAATGCTGGATTTCATGGAATTGTGTGCTGGTGCACCTACACATGAGCATGCATACTGGGAACATGAAATAGTCCGGTAGAAATTGTTAGGTTTAGGCGATTTAAGCTACAACTGCAGTCCAGATTCAACTATTCAAGTAACCATCTGTGCTGCATCCAAACCCATGTGAACTATGCACATTTCCATGTTGCAGCTGACCTAAAAACACAACATTCGTGTATTTGTTTGAGTTTACATTTTTCAACTTGAGTGAAAAATTTGTGGTCGCATTCATGACACAACAATTCGCTTTGTGTTTGATTTGTGCACACCTTAAGACTTCACCATCAGCTTGACCTATTGCATGCCTTATCACCCTATCTGTAAACTGAGCTTCTAATATATGTTTGCTATGCTATGCGATGACAAGGTAGTCACAACACCAAAGCATCTGATAAGCAGTGTGTGGAAGGATTTTGGGTTTACACCATAGGCAGTAAAGTAAGATAAGGTAACAAAGATAAGGCTGTTTGTCGACTTTTTACTCTACAATGACAACAAATCTGAGGAGTCAAATATCCAACCTTGTCTGGCTGCCTACCATTTGGCACACTCAGCAGGCCCCTCGCCAGAAGCTCGTAGGAATGCCATCACGGATAAGATACCAAAATTTATATGCAAGGATATGTAGCGCATTGAGCCTGTTTTGAGCCTCTCTTTTTTGGAACACGAATGTATTTGACATATGATTATGCACTGATAATGCTGATGTCAGCGGTGTGATTTTGCTTCTTTGCTTCATGCTCCCAGCAGGATGCTAACCTCAGACAGGCGCCACTTTGATCATGAAGTTATTTTCAACAACTCGGGTTCATTTGTGACTTTTAGGAGAAGCTCATCCTCCTCCTCTGTCCATATAAACAAGCCAGCCTCGTTTTGATCATTCCACTTCCTTTTCCCATCAGTTTTGGATGTTGTTCAGGCATTTTGAAGTGGATTTGCTCGTGCATTTGTAGCTAACTCTGGGTGTCAACAAACTACTGCAGTCACTCCTCAGCTTCTTTGCACACACTCAGATGAGGAACATGTGTGCATTTTTGAGTTCTTGTGTGGACAGAGATATGTTTGAACCTTAGGCGGATCTACGGGTGGGCCTGGATGGGCGTAGGCCCACCCAGATTGACAGCTTGCCCACCCTATCAGATTCAAGACCAAAAAATAACTAACTAACTAGATAAATGTTTTAATGTCCTTTTTCCAACGTTTATTTTATGAAATGAGTAGCCTACTAGGAAATTGCATACCAAAATTTATTACGGGTCCGAGAGGTTTTTTTTTCTTTCATCATATCATTTTATACATGTCTATCTAAAAAAAGAAACAAAATGAAATAACAGGCCCATCCAGAATTTTTTAGGCCCACCCATTAGCCATGTTCTGTATCCGCCACTGGTTTGAACAATTCCATCCTTTGAGGATTGAGTTGTGTTTTTCTTTTAAACAGACAAATAAACTGTTTTCAAAAAATCTGTCTCCATGTGAACATGGCCTCAGTCTTTTGACAGACATTTTGATGAATGTGTGACTGTCTCTGCTGGATCTGGATCTGAGTTGCCATTATCCTCCCCACTCTCTTGGTGAAGAGCCAAGGATATCTTTCATGTCATGAGTGCAGCAGGTAGACAAGGGAGATATGCAATGGAAGGATGTGATTTAGGGAGGAGAAGGTTGACAGAGGACAAGGGGTGAGTGATTCAGCTACCTTGCTAGCCATAATTGATCTTCTCTCCCAGCTCAGTACTGATTCCATTATCAGCTGACGAGCTAAAGCTCAACTCCACAGCTAACCATGCCCTGTTTTAGCAACCCAGATTTCTTTTGCATTGCTGAATTAACAGAACACACTGGGATCCAATTATTTCAGAACTACAGCTAAACTGATTTGAAAGCTGCTCTTGCTGATCATTGTGTTTACAGAGCTGAAAAATGCAACTTATTCATGCTCATTTAAGCGTTTTACTATGAGATAAATGGAAATGCATTAAAATTTGACATTTTACATATGACTAAGGCTTTTTACACTATTACAAATTCATTTATATATCCTCGATCCATTTCTTCCTTGCTGACTGGTGCCTCATTTTAATGTGCAATTACTTACTAATCATTTATTTATTTCATATTTCATATCTGTAAGTTATTGACTTATTACTGTCATTTCTTCTACCAAATTATATTATCATAGAAAATTTGAAGTGTTCTCAAAGAAACACAATAAATCATCCCATTATCCCAACTGCGCTTCTTTTCATTACACTTTGTTTTGAAGAAACACATTGATCTTGAAAAAATCGGAATTCCAGATAAAGTAGCTGGAGAATTTATAGCCCATGTCATTCATTCAGGGAAAAAAGCTGGAAAGACTTCCATAAAGGATACACCCGTTCAAGATGCATCAGATTTTTATTTTTTATTTTTATTTTTCATGTAATCAAGCATTTTATTGCAGCAATCCCCAATAAACTTCCCAACGAAATCCTGGAGGGACTGTATCACACTGTTCACTTTCACACTATTCATTTTTACCAAATACTTCTACAGCAATACCACAAGCTTTTCAAGCAGCTCTCAGGCAGCTTTCTTCCCTTCTTTTTCTAGTTTGTGCACAGCTGATGGCGCCGGCCGGTGTTGCTCAGAGATCTGTGACACCCACGTACACCCAAGCCCTTATCGTACAGGAAAAATAAGGTTATTCCTGCGACCCTTACAATGGTAGTAATAGACAGTACAGTAATAGAAGTCTTGAGTAAGTGTGAGTAAAGTAGATAGCATCATAGCATCTTTGAATCATTCCCTGTGCTGCTGTCTGCTTTGATCCTGTCACAGTAAAAGTTGTTCCTCCTCTACACTGGCTTGTGTGCTTGTCTCTGTACCAGGTGTTCTCATACCCAGCAGTGCTGTTGTGTAAATTTCCAGTGTTATTCATACAACATCTCTGCCAGATCCCATGCTAAGCATTACAAGTGAGTGTCGGTCTCAGTATGGCGCTCATCAATGTTTTATGAGGAAGCATTTGTTTAGCACTCGGATAAAATTCTGTTTATGCATTTCTCATAGACATTTAGTGTTTATATTCCTGGTAAATTGTTTGATTTTGATTTATGCTAACACACAAGGAGCCAAAAATGTTCCCTCCTTCTCTTTTTCATTCTGTCTCTGTCTATGTCTTTAGCTCTGTCCCTCCCACATGCATAAATGAAAGTGAAACGGAGTGAGGAACACTTTTGTTTGGATTTTCCCTTCTAGTTCCTCCACCCCCTTGCATGATCACACTGATATTACTATACTGACAATTATTCTATGCTGACTTTGACAGCTACATACTGACATTATGCTCTACACTACAACTTTACTCACTTTACGGTGTCACTTTATCAATTATAGTCTCAATTTTAGAGCCTTTTTTATTTCACCACCAGTGCACCATATTTATACTATAAATATATACTATAAATTATAGTGAATACATAGGAAAGAAACAAAGGAAAGTCAGTGTGTGTGTGTGTGTATTATGGAAACTGATGAGATGAGGACCATGCATGTGGAGGGAGGGGGAAAAGGTTGTATGTGTGATTGTGGATGTAGGGGGTAGAATGTTCAATATAATGACAAAATTGTATAATACATAAAATTTACATAAATGGACATTTCTAAATAAATACCAAATAAACAGTAATATTTGCATGAATAATGATACCAACAGTAATAACAGTGGAAGATGTAACAACAACAGTAATAAATGGTGACATTATACTAAGAAAAGAAAGAAAGAAGAAAGAGAAAACAGCAACAATATGAATAAATAACAGTAAATAATACTTAAGGAAAGATATGATAAATAATACAGTATCAATCAATATCAATAATGGAACCATGAGAGTACATAGTTGGGAAGTTAACAGGTAAAAAAGTCAATAAATCAACCTAACAGACTAGAAAGAAGCAGGCAGAGACAAGGAAACATTGGCACTTGCATATAGTAAAGTAAACTTTTAATACATTTTGAAGCCAATTAAAGAGGAGCATGCAAATTATGTCACTAGTGACATGACGTGTGTCCCTTTTTTTTTTCTTTTTTGCGCAAAATAAATAAAGACAGGTAGAAAGAAAGAAAGAAAATTGTATCAGACAATTCAACTGCAAAGGCAGCAAGGGCAAATTATTTTCTCAAAGAATATGGTTCCAATCCAGAATTTGGTTGGGTATAGCTAACACATGGAACAGACACCCTCAGCCACAGCCTGGGAGGCAGTGCTGCCTTACGCTCAATACAGGGGCCAAAAAAAGAAAAGAAAAAACCAAACAAAACGCTGGAAGTGTGGAGCAGTGAGACGCAGCAGACAGGACACTCATGATTTGGACACTGTTTTGTCTCCGAGTCGCTGGTAACCCCACACACTGAGACTAAATATAACACACTTCTACTGAACCCTACAGGCCTATCAACCGTTCACACTGAATGAGTTCATTTACTTTTGATCAATGCTGATGCAGTGTTCAAATGAACAGCCAGTTCATGTATTATGAGTTGGTGCAAAAACTGAGATTGTTAGCTAGATATCCAGTTTTCTTGCTAGTTGTCAAGGTAACTGTGTTTTCAGTTTAAAAAAAAAAACAACTGTGCTGTTGAGATGGTCATTATTCGTTAGACTGCATTTTCAAGTGTTAGCTAATTCTCTGCCTGTCTGTCACATTAGATCAGTTCACAGTTAACACTGTCTTGACTTTCTGTCCATCAGTGTGAGTCTAATAGATTGTCACACCCTCCCAAAAATGATAAGATGGTTAAGTCAGGCTGGTAAATATCTACAGCAAAAACTGACTCTCAGGCAGGTATGTGTGTGTGTGTGTGTGTGTGTGTATGCCCTTCAGTGCATGTGCATTCAAGTTGATTTTCAAGCTGGGTTTCAGGGCCCCAGTCTGGTTCTCCAAGCCCTGGATTTAGCATCTGTAAGTATGTCTGCTGTGTCATGTTTCCGACAGGTTGTGGTTCCTTGGTTAAACAAGGTTGACTTTTCATTGAAAGTGGCATAAGCGTCCACTTATGACAATTGTCATCAATGTGGCTAATGTCAAGTTGTCATAAATGTCAAGTTGTCATGACAGAGATATCCCATATAATGTCAGCTTTGCAGGGAAAGTGACATAACTGACCAAATGACACTTAATGACAGTCATAAATATTCATTACGCTGAAACTACACTGGAAGTGCGAGGGAACTTTAGCCTAGCGGAGTGTTTTAGTTCCGTCAGCATTTTGTGAGGGATGCTGCACCGGATGGTTCAATCAAGGGCACAGTTCCTGACCAGTGTGGCAAATTAGCACCAACCACCTGCCATATGTAGGTGTTTTTATTCCGCCAGTCATGGTGCTGGGTTATATAAGATAGGGTGTGAACACACACACAGTGTTTTTGTTTTTTCCAGCCTCTAGCATCATTTTTACATGGAATGCTGTGAGAAGCATCAGCAACCAACAGTCGACCCAAAACACAAAACTCACATCAAAACAGCTTAATGCACACCTCCTCCTTGATCTCTCTGCTTAAATACCATGGCCATTTACCAAGAATATAAAGGAAGGTGGAGAAAACAATATAAAAAAATTCCATTGGTGTGTCTTCCTTCCCAGTCATTAGTTTATCAAGATAACAAGTAACAAGTAACAAGTCGATAACAAGTACGTTTTGACAGCTGTGCTACGGTTGCACGTTGGGTAGTAGATGAATTTAGTTCAGGGATTAAACTTAAGCTAAACTAGGTTTTAATGCACACCTGCTGGCCAATCAGAAAATAGTATTCACCCAGACCATAGTATAAGGGAGTTTATTCCATAGTCTGGCAAATGAGCATCTGATCTTATTCTGTAAAACACACAGAGTGGCCTATAGTCCATTCTGTGTTTCAACAACACTGGCCCAAATACAAGGAAGAGAGCACATATACAGTATGGCCTTTTTGTAAACCAAAGCAAATCATAGCAAATCATAAGCACGGTAAATAAAATAAAGAAACAATGGCTCCTCTCCCTGTCACAGCAAGTCCTGAAGTTTGCTCTTTCTAAGATTCTGCCAAACATTCAAAAAACTTTCAAATGAAAGTTACCCATCAGGATGTGTCAGAAGTCAGAACTGTTCAGTGTTCCAGTGAACTCAAAGTGGGAGTCTGATCTCTAATTCCCTACCTTTAAAGTTCTACTTGTCATCCTGTGGTTAGCAAGGGATGGTCCTATGCAGCTGGGAAATGAATATATACATCAAACAAATGAGTTGTGGTCATCAGAGAGACCACTGAATCCCAGAGGTCATTAGTCACCAAGCAGCCTGGTTTTCATTCCCAACACCCAAGTGGCCTCAGCCGTGTCGTTTCCCATCCTCCCTGTAGCCTCCTCCTTTTCATCAGTTTTCCTGCACACATTAGATCAATGCTACCAAGCCTAATTGTTTCTGAGGGAATGTTTGCTCTAAACAAAGTAGAACTGATAAGGACAAATGGTGAGGTTTAACTGTGTCAGAGCATACCAGTGCATGTGGGATAGACGGGGATTCATGGAAGCCATATTTGTGGTTTTTGGAGGATTAAGTGGAACAACCCATCAGAAAGCATGTGGATTAATAAAATTCTGTGGACGGGGCAGGGCTGCTTCTCATACTATACCACTTCTGACCGCTGCTTTTTTCAGTCTTTGATTTGTCTCAGCTTTCTTGTTGGACTTCATTTCACCTCAGCGTAGTCAGACTGATTTGGAAGCTGCTCCTCCCAGCCCCTCCCTCACCACCTCTACTCTCCCTGCTCAGTGCAGTTTTCAGACTGAACCTGGGGGATAAGGTCAAAGGTTCACCTATGCATCTAGATGCGCCGGGCTTAACATTTAAGATGTGGCAGCTCAGATTCTGAGGGCCGCAGTGGTCCAAAGGTGGAAGTGAATCGCTGAAAAATCGATGGGGCCCTTTGTATATCGATAGATCTCAATATGACAAGCACATGTTTTGTGATTGTTATTTTCAGTCTTCAGTCTTTCTTTCTTCTTCCCTCTTCTTTTTCTTTCTTCTTTCTCTCTCCCATTTTCTCTTCACCTTGTTTCCTCAAAGATGAGGGGGAAAAAAATAGGACATGCCACCAAACCCTCACAAATCACAAGTGGGAAACTTTGCTGTAAATCTTTACGCAAAACACGCTGAACAGCAGTGACATACACAGGTTGCACTGCTAATCTCAGCACACACATCCACACATCATGGAGGCACTTTGGGGGAGTAAGCGACAGCACCTGGAAGAAGGTCCCATCAGAATGTTCCTCCACACCCCACCTCCTCTGCACAGTCACACTCTATCACCAGAGCCACAGCACTCTTCATATGAAATATGATGGGAATGCATAATATAATGTGTTAAACCTGTAGGCTGGTGTCCAATCAACATCACTTTTCCTCCATCTCATACTGTACATGGATTTAACAAAAAGTCCAAATGGTTCCAATTTTTTTCCTCCTCTTCTTCCTCTACACTCCTCCAGTCTTCATGATCAGTGGTTCTTCATTTTCTTCTTTCTCACCATGACTTGTCAGTTAAGTTGACATCAGTCATCTAAACAATTTAACTCTTTGAAACTTCCGCAAATTCACTTGATTTCTTTTCAAAAAACATGGGTCACAGTAAAAGAATAAGGAACAAAATAACAAAATAAAGAAAATTAGCAGAAAATTAGCAAAAAACAATGATATTGGATAAACATTAGATTCCTTAAATGCATGGGAAAGACTGCTTTCAGATGCCTTTCACATTTAATACTTTGCACATAGGAAAATATCTCTTGGTATAAGGATCCCTATGGGGTAAATCATTTGAATTGAAAGTCACTTGATTTTACAGAACATGCAAAAGTTTGAAAACCCCAGCTCTAGATCTCTCCTCATACCTCCTCCTTTTGCTCATTTGAAACACATCCTCCTCCTTTTCCTCCACACCTTCTCCCCTCTTCCTCTACACATCTTCCAGGGTCCTCTAGTTTCTCCCTTTGTGAAATTGAACATTCAGAGACTTCAAACTTTCTTCACACCAGTATTCCATCACTGTAATTAAGTTGTACACATTATCCATCCATCCATCCATCCATCTTCTGCCGCTTATCCGGGGCCGGGTCGCGGGGGCAGCAGTCTAAGCAGAGATGCCCAGACTTCCTTCTCCCCAGACACTTCCGCCAGCTCCTCAGGAGGGACCCCAAGGCGTTCCCAGGCCAGCTGAGAGACATATAGCGTTTTTCCACTATAGTGCTGTGCCGCGCCGTGCCGTGAAATTCACGGTTCCACATTCATTCCCACTACACCAGCCCGCTTGGTTCCGGGAAGTTTTTTGTTGGGTTTTTCTGTTGTGTAGCCTAGTTTACATTTTTCTTACAAATGGAAATGGAAATGTGACCACTAAGTGCAGATAGCAGAGCACCTGTGAAGATGATGATGATGATGGCATCAGGCAGGTCGGCTGCAGCACCAGTCGGAGTCAGGCGGGCTGGCCGCGGTACCGGTCAGCGTCAGGCGGGTCGGCTGCGGCACCGGACACCGACCGGTACCGCGGCCGGCCTGCCTGACCCCGACCGGTACCGCGGCCGGCCTGCCTGACCCCGACCGGTACCGAGGCCGGCCTGCCTGACCCCGACCGGTGCTGCAGCCAGCCCATAACAAAGCCACTGGCCAGCAATTTATTCAAACAAGATTTTGTCCATAAAAAAAGTAGCAAAAAGCTAATGTAACAACTGACAGCTCCTCTTGTTACTATAACAACTCCATGGCAACGAGCACGCCTCTCTAATTCTATGACACCGACCCGCTGGTACCATAAGCAATGGAAACACTCCAAGGCCAAACAGAAGGGCCGTGCCGGGCTGAGCCCAGCACGGCCCTTCACGGCTCGGCTCTGTATAGTGGAAAAACGCTAATAGTCCCTCCAGCGTGTCCTGGGTCTTCCCTGGGGCCTCCTCCCGGTGGGGCATGCCCAGAACACCTCCCCAGGGAGGCGTCCAGGGGGCATCCGAAACAGATGCCCGAGCCACCTCAACTGGTTCCTCTCGATGCGGAGGAGCAGCGGCTCTACTCCGAGCTCCTCCCGAGTGACTGAGCTCCTCGCCCTATCTCTAAGGGAGTGCCCGGCCACCCTGCGAAGGAAACTCATTTCGGCCGCTTGTATCCGCGATCTTGTCCTTTCGGGCTCATGACCATAGGTAAGGGTAGGAACGTAGATTGACTGGTAAATCGAGAGCTTTGCCTTTTGGCTCAGCTCCTTCATCACGACGGATCGGTACACCAACCGCATCACTGCGGAGGCTGCGCCTGTCAACACATTACACATTAGTTTTCCTAAAAGTAGCAGCACTGTTGTGTTTTGATGACTTGAAACTGGGTGGAGTGAAAGTAAAATGGGGGTAAATTGTACTGTGAACCAAATATTCAAAATCAGCTTCACTGGATATATTTTTTCTTCAACCAATAAAACAAGATGAGGTTTGGTTGTTTGAGCAGCATATTTGAAGTAATGTCTTATGCCAGCAGTGTTGCAGTGTGTTGAAGTCAAACTGATATTCTGTGGATTGTTTAAAAAAAAAATTCTTATTGCCTTCTGGGTGTGATTTGTCATAATAATGCATCATATTATAACTCTGCGGCTCATTAAAGTAAAGTGCACAGAGTATGAATAGTGCACTTGAAAGTAGGTAGCTTACCAGTGAATGTCCAAATATCAGGCCTAAGATGAGCAAATAGTCATAGAAACATATATATACCATCTCTATACCATAATAAAAGTGATGTTCGAAAGATTTTAATAAATCTTTTAATAACCCAACAAACACCCTTTGTGAGGATTTTGCAGACCATTTCACAAGTAAAATAGATGATATCAGGTCCAGTCTTTTATCACAACAGAATGTCAATTTTAACAGATCTGAATTGTTGATTTTACCTGAGGAAACAATGGAGAAATTTGCCCTGGTTGATGTGAGGACGCTTGGTCGAGTTTTCTCCCATGTAAACCCCATGACTTGCCTTTTGGATCCGATTCCAACATTGCTTTTTAAATCATTTTATGGATTCTTTGAGGAGCAGATTTTAAACATTATGAATTACTCTCTTCAGACGGGTCTCTTCCCCACTGCCTTTAAAATGGTGGTGGTGAAGCCCCTTCTGAAGAAGAGTAATTTAGATCCCAACATTTTTAATAACTACCTGTATTCAACTTACCATTTTTAAGTAAACTTTTAGAAAAACTTGTTTTTATCCAAGTAAATGACTTTTTAAATAGAAACAACATTTTAGAGAAATATCAATCTGGTTTTAGGATGAACCACAGTACAGAGACAGCCCTTTTAAAAGATTTTAAATGACATCAGGTCATTACAGTCTTAGTTCTACTGGATCTCAGCGCTGCCTTTGATACAGTAGACCATCATATCTTATTAAACAGACTGAGGACCCTGATCGGCCTCTCTGGTACTGTTTTTAACTGGTTCAGCTCTTATCTCTCAGATCCACATTTTTTTGTAAATATGGATACATGCTCCTCAGGGACCCATGAAATCAAGTGTGGGGTGCCCCAAGGCTCAATTTTAGGTCCAATTCTCTTTAATTTATACATGCTTCCACTTGGGGACGTCATCAGGAGACACGGCATCAGTTTTCAGAGTTATGCAGATGATACACAGCTCTATATCACTGTGTCTCCTGATGACATGGGGCCAATCGACTCACTTCTTAACTGTATTTTTGACATTAATTCTTGGATGGCAGAGAATTTCCTACAGCTCAACCAGGACAACACAGAGGTTTTAGTTAACCGGTGTAATGTGAGCCCGCCCACATAATTACACCGGTTTTAAAATCACTGCATTGGCTCCCCGTGTGCTTGAGGATCGATTTTAAGGTTCTTTTATTAGTTTTTAAATTTCTTAACAGCCTTGGGCCATCTTATCTATCTGACTTGCTTTTATCATATCAACCTTTAATTTGGCTTTTAACTGATTTCATTTACTATTTTTACTATTTCATTTACTATCTTTACTCTTTTATGCTATTTGTAACCCTTCTGAGGAAAGTGGGCAATGGTTATTATAACAGTAACTTAAACTACTGGCCAGGTAACAGAAGATCCAGGTTTGACTACGGAGCCCAGGATTAACAACGACACCAGGAAGACACAGAAACTGTATGGCGTTTTAAGAAACAGTATACTTCCCTATTTATTACAGTGGGAAAACAATATGAACACAGGAAATACACAAAACAACCTTACCCGGGTAAGTATGGAAAATAACAAACCAAACTAAAATAAAAAATGTTTTTGCAGCTGCGTGAGTCTCTTTTTATTGTTTGGTCAGTTCACTTTACTGTGTGCGCACCATTCAGGTGGGGATCAGTCACGCCACACTACTGTGTGTGGTGGTGTGTGCATATATGTAAAAGTGAAAAAAGGATTCAATTCCGCGGTCGTAGATCTAATGATCCTCCAGGGTCAGGCTCGCCATCAACATCACTTTGGCTCCGACATCCAGGCAGATCCAGCCCAAATCCAAGGGTATCTCAAAAAACCTGACCTACGATAAGTAGGATCAGAACACATACTTTCATTTTCTCAGATCTCAAAACATGAATTATTGAACATAAATCACTTTAAGTTTATACCGACTCTGTGTCGGTAGAGAATAGTTGCTTTAACTGAACTCTTATTGCAATATAATATCACAATTGCTAAATGGCAAAAATAATTAACTCAAGATATCATGTATAAAAATACCCCCCCCCCCTTAACGACATTATAATTTTTATGTTCTTCACATAGCATTTAACATATTAATTAACACAAATAACCAAGATATAAAACCTTTTTGCAATGTTCACAGTAGATAAACATGACTTAATGTGCTTAAAATGCACAAATAAAGCACCAGACACACACACACACACACACACACACACACACACACACACACACACACACACACAGTTCACCATAACTCATTATAAAAGCTTAACAAAGGACCTTCAAAATACTGCATCAGTGCTTAATGCATCAGTGCTTGGTGTGTGTGTGTGTCAGCCTAGCAGGGCTGCTTGGTATTGGAGCTAGCATTTCACCGTTAGCATCCATGCTAGCGGCTAGCTCGCGGCATTAGCTTCAGCGCTAACGATTAGCTCGCGGTATTAGCACCTTAGTTTTTTAGCTTTACACACAATAAAACAGCCGCTCACCAATACATCTCCCCTCAGCATTGAGCCTAGGGCTCCGCCGTTAGCTTTTATGCTAGCGGTTAGCTCGTGAAATTAGCTGTTGTTGGGTTGAACTAGCGGTTTAGCATTTAGCCTTTAGCAGGACAAACTATCTGCATACCAATGCGATTCTCCTTCCGAGCGAGTCCTCCAGCTGCACTCCTGCAGGTCCGGGTCGTCCGGGGGAATTCCACTGTAGATATTTTTCCGAGCTTTTATCAGTTTTCAGAGTTTAATCCACTTTCTTGCATCTACCGTCCTGATACGAGGGTCGTACCCAAAACGTGTTCGCGTTCACTCTCTCTCCCAGAGACTTAGGCGGAAGTGAATCTGGGCCGGCAGGGTCACAGGGTGTGTCTGTTGTCATCATTAATTTACTGTTTTTAACCAAACATAAATATTTTTAATACAAAACTATTTTAAATGCAGATTTTTTTAACCCAACATCACATCATTACATTACATAAATTATTATCGTTTATATTTTCTTTCTTTCACAAATTTTTAACCTGGGTTACATATTATATTGTTATTCCTTTTATTATTATTATTATTATTATTATTATTATTATTAGTCTAGGCATTTATGTTGATTTTTATCATTTTACTCTTGCCTTTTATATGTTTAGTGTTTCTATATTTGTTACTCTTTTAGTTTTTAGGTCCAGTGTTTCCTCATTTGGAGCCTTACAGCGGGAGCTGTGTCTGGTCTGCCTGCGGGAGTGTCGTCCTGGACGCCTCTCTGGCCCAGAAGACTGGAGGGCTCTGCACCCTGCTGTGGCCTCCGATCTAGAGAAATACACTGTCTACACACCAGAGTTCAAACTCCCACAACTATGTGCTTGTCTTAGGCCTGTTAGGATGTTTGTGATGACTTGGTGTAATCAGCTTAACATGCTGGCCGCTTGCTTAATTTTTTTTTTTTTACTAGAGACTATTCATTACCAATGGTTATTTATTATGTAATGTAATTTGTATTTATACACGGGAGGGTATCTCACCTGGTCATATTGCATTCTGAAAAATTATGACTTTTAAGAACTAATGGTCATGTGACTGGAAGGTGATTTAGTCACACCTAAGTGATTAAATCTTTCTACTGGGATGACTATATATTGTTTGTCTTTACTCGGAAAAACGTGTGATGTCAAGAGTGATTTTCAAAGAGTGAAATATGAAAAGAAACAGCAGTTCGTATTTTGTATCACAGCCGCCTACCATCTTGTCGAGGAAATGATCGCAACTGCCCATAGATGTGCACTAAGTAAGTGACTGACAGTGGTTTCAAACGAGGCTTGAGTGAGCAAGAAAGTCTCATTTTGTAAAAAGCTGTTCCCTCGATTTGTCTCTCTTCACATCTCACAGTCTTTGGGCCTAACACTTGAGAAGAGGAGGTAAGTGGAGGAATTGTGGATGTGGCACATGGAAAGCAACCACAGGTCAAGTCAGATTTTCAACAAGTGAATGATGTTTGACCAGGTCATCAAAAAAAAAAAAAATCCAGGCTAAAAATTGTCCACTCCAACCAAAAGCCAGAGAGTTCTGCTCAGGTTGAGCTTGTAGCTGCAGCCATTCTCAGGTTAGATGTCTGCTTCCTCTGTCACTTCCTGTCACACAGAGCCTTGCTGCTCAGTCATGAGGCCCGCGTGTGTGTGTTTATGTGGTGGTGGTGGTGGTGGTGGTGTCTGTGTGTGTGTGTGTGTGTGTGTGTGTGTGTGTGTGGTGTTAGCAGTAAAGGTCAGACACTTCTGCTTGCCAGGAGTTGTGTGTCTGTCTGTATTTTTTCTATTTCTCTCACTGGCCATCTTTCTCTCTGTTGTAGCAGCAGTGCTTCAGAAGCCCCTGTTGAACACTAGTTAACAGTGTTATTTCAAAATAAGAGTCCAGTCATATAATAGCTTCATTAGGATAATATAACATGTGTAAAACAAAATTGTTTTTTACTATTTACTTATTCTGATTTTATGGTAATTTCCACAATGAAATAAGGTTCCTAGTTTACCAGTATCTTGAATTATGTTGAAATCACTAAAATTGTGTGAAGTTTTAGAGGTTTTGACTTATTAAATGACAGGTTACACTTTTACAACATTTTATCCATAAAACATCTTGACCCCAAGAATGTAGGTCATGCACATAGGTTTTAACCAGCAAGGTCTATGTAAAAATGTTGTTATCCATAGAGTCTGAGTTGGAATGGAGTCAGCACTTACTGCTGGGCATATTCCAGGAAGTGCTTTTGGAAGGCAGAGCACATCCCCATTCACTGGTGGAGATGGGTGGAGTTGTATAGGGGTTTGTAGCACAAGGCATTATGGTTACAGCGAGCAGATGTCCTGGTTTGTCTGAGATTGTTCAGGATTGTCCTGGTTTCAAGCTGGCTGTCCCGAGTCCCAACAAATATCTGTTAAACACTAAAATGTCCCGGTTTTCAACATTCACTCCCGGCTTTTTGCTATTAACACCTCCAATTTGAACTGGACATACAAATATTGTATACCAAAAATGCCCAGCATTTTCAGCTGAATCTAATGGTGCCAGGGTTGAACCTGCCCTCTACTTTTGATGCTATGATCCTCAGAAGCCAGTGACATCATGTTACAAAGCCATAAATGTAACCTGTTCTAAATGTTGCTGGTTGACCGGAGAGACCTACAAAATATTATGCATAATGCAGCTGGTCATTAGATAGATAGGTAGATAGATAGATCTTTATTGTCATTGCACCATCATATACGGTATAATAATGCAACGAAATTAGGGCTCATTACTTTCGGTGCAGGGCAGAATAGAAAGCATTGTGCAACCTGCTAGTTGAATAGCCGTCTCTGATATCAGAAAAATGCAACAGTCACGAAAACACTTGTTGGATGCGATGTGCAGGCGCAGTTTGTCGATTGTTAGTTATGGACCTGGCGTTGGAAAATGCTGGGAGGCGATGGTGTAAAGGGTTGTCTTTTCAGCTGTGCTAACACACCGGCCCTGCAGCCTCGCTTTTGTTTTGTTTTGGTGTCCTCCGGAATGTCCTGGTAGCGATGAAAGTCCGGTGAAATTGGTATTTCGCAGCGTAATCCCAAGCTCAAAAGGTCCTGACGACTGTTTCCTTTGTTTGTTTACGTTTCCTCTTGAACTTGTCGCTGGGAAGAACTATCCACGGAGACCCTGGTTCCTGTGCAACCAACTCATGTCCAGCCCTCAAAAAACCCAACAAACAACCCCCCCCACCCCCCCACCCACCACCACCACCACCACCACCCCACCCCCAAACAATACCTGCAAAATACCCGCACTGCCCTTATTTTCTATGGAACCTGAGGATACACTTCTAACCTAAACATGTCACATGAGTGCAGTGCTTCAGTTGTTATGGCAACAAGCATGGAATCTAAGGCAACAATAAATCAGAATCAGAATCAACTTTAGTGCTTATGCATACAAGGAATCTGACTGCGGTTTACAGTAGCTGCTAGTACATATATCCCCCAGAGAAATAGGTAGAGAAAAAGATGAAATAGAATAATGATTGCCGGCAGTGCACAGAGTGAAAAAACAGAGTCCTGTGTTCCTATTATGATTGGTTGCTTATTAACCCTGGGAGGGGGAAAAAATCATCCCTGACCTTTGCTCGGGTCAGTGCACCTGCTGGGGTCAAAGGTCAGCTATTTAAATGGTTAAATCTCCTTTGGACGGGGATTAGCACTAGTCCAGCCCCCTGGTAGAAGTTTAAACCTTGTTCTGCAGGTCATTCAGAGGACTCCTGAAACTCGTGAACTGCTGTTCCACCTATAGAAGTAATTCATGTGGAAGGTTGACAAGGTCACATTCTTTGTTTCTCAGGGTTTTCTGAGGTGAGACATCTTCATAAGCCATAAAAAGTTTCACTTACACAAGCCATATCTTCTCCTTTTGTTTTATCAGACTTACACGTGCAAATAAATAAGTTCAGTTTAGTTGTCTGGAGGGCTTTGAAAGGTGAAATCAATTAGGCGAATTAAAGGCCTACAGGGAAAATGCTACTGCTCCTCTTCTGGTGTGTCTACACACTCAGTACCATTGGAGCTATACTTTTTCTCCCCTCAGAAGCCATTTGTTGCCATTCATTCTAAGAAAAACAGCTTCCACCGAAAGAGATGATCCATCAGAGTGAACAGGAAGCGACTTTGGTCAAACTTTGTTTTATTCTTGTTTCATTGCTGAGTTAAGTGTTTTCATAACAGCGCTTCCGCCTCCTTTCACTCAGCTGACACCCACAGGGAAAATTGTCAGTGTCCTCAGGGAAATAATCCCTCCAAAACATGTTGCTTTTTACATTTTTGTTAGCTCAGACAGCAGTTCACTTCAAGTTTGGTTTGACACTGTAAAATCTGTATTTTCAATATTCTGAAAAGCAAGTAAATGCTTTCAAGTGTGCATGCTATAGAACCATAATGCATTCGCTTAAAAAATGCTGTGCTGTTTTTTCTGAATTAATGAGATAATTACCTCAGAAATCTATGATAATGATCTAATTTTTAGATTAGATTTTTAGAGTAAATCCATTACTTCTGTATCATGCTGTACAGTGACTGAGGGAAATATGAACAAGACGTAGACTGAACTAAATAGGCTACTGCTGTAAATGACATTGGTATTCACCTTTAAAAGCTATGAAGATAAATCTAGATGATCAAGGTCTTGACAGGTCTCCTAGATACAAACAAGAACAAGATTTATGGTACATTGTATACCATGACTTAATTTCCCTTCACTATTAATTTCCTTTTGCTGTGTTTCTTATTCTGCCAGTCAGCTTGGTTTCTTTCATTTTAAAATTTGATTTTTAATTTGGTGTGAAATTCATTACCATCACTTGACTCTAGCCTGGACCTAAGCCCAGCTATGGGTTGTGGCATCAGCATGTTGGATGATTCAGCCTCTGACACACAGCAGGAACACTTGAGTCATCCAAGTTCAACTGAAACTATATACTGAAACTTATACTATGGTTCACTGAAGTGTGTGTGTGTGTGTGTGTGTGTGTGTGTGTGTGTGTGTGTGTGTGTGTGTGTGTGCGTGGTTCATCTTCATGCAAGACTGATGGCTGTGATAAGGGTTCATGGAGGGTTGGTTGGTGTTTCATGGTAAAGGGATGACATGAGGACAGGAGGATGTTTGGATGAAGGAAAATGATGTTTGTGCGTTACTATGTTTACTCAAGTGAGAGAAGCAGGTAAACTCAAAGGTCTGGGTGATAACTGGTTGAACCAAAAGCCCCACAGTTATCAATGTGTAACCTGGTTTTCTGTTACACCATGGCCGAGCTCAGTAGTGACTGAACAGCAGCTGAATCATTTCTTAGAACAAGAGTGCTATATAAATATATATTTTGAGAAAAAAAAAAAATCAAAATTTCTGGAATTAAAGTCATAAATTTACAAGAAAAAGCTCACAAATTTATGAGGAAAAAAAATGAAAATTCTGATCTTATGAAGTCACAAATTTATGAGAAAAAAATGTGATTTTTTTTTTTCTTACACAGTACTGTCAGATTCAGTAACAAGGAAGCCTGGTGATTTTGGCCCAGAATCACAATATTATCATGAGCATCTGTAATTGCATTTAGGACCTTTTTTTAATGATAATAATGGAGTTTATAAAGCCCCTGTTGGATTTTGTACTCACAGTGGTGACAGTCAAGCGTCTCTGCGTTGTGTTCTGATGGTGGACTGACAGCTGATGGTTAGTTAGTTATCTCCAACAAAGAGACACACACAGCTACCATATAGACTCACTGATGGTCATGTTTATTGCTTAAACAAGCACTTTTGGATCTGGGGGATACAAGCCCAATCTGACTAAAATTATTCATCATAAAAGAAAATCATAATCAAAGGAAACTTCCAATACTAACAAATGATGAATGATGAATGATGAATGCTATAGCCAAGCTCATTAATCATTATCTAACTGACAAATTACAGGACCAACAGTCTAAACTTGAACAGGATCAAATATTTCTATTACAAATCACACAAAGAAATTATTGATATTGGTCGATCATTACACATGGATAATAACTCTGGATGTCAATCGACTACTATGTTCTCAATAGGACATACAGTACATAAATATTTGCAGATGTTGATTTTACAGTCACATACAAGCCCTGTCTGACTTGTTCCCCTGGTGATCAGCTTTTATAACTGAACCATTACTCTGGATACTATGTAGCTTAATATAAAAGGTAGTATTTAATATATGTAAATAATAATTATATAAAATATAAAATAATAATAAATAAATAATAATAATTATAAAATCTCAAAAAATTGCAAATATATACACTATACAACAATTAAAGAAACTTATGTATTGTACATAGTAACCATTTAAACTTCAAATATGCTACAGGCATATGTTACACATCAGGACCTTGAAGAGACATTGTGACCATTCAAAAGAAATCAGTTTTGCAATCCCATTGTAAAGTAGAATTTGATGAGGTCATCAGCTGCAGGCATGGTACACGGCAAGTGGCAGCGTCTGCTATATGGTTCCATGACCAAAAAGTAAAAGAAATACTATTTTTTCTGAATGTTTTCCTTAGAAATTTGTAGGTTTTTCAAACATTTCTGATGCATAATGTGTATGTTTGTTCAAAGGAGTAGGAGCAAAGACACACATAAAGTGCTGGTAGAGCACCAAAAAGTCAGTGGACCCCTCACACTGTAGGGTTCATTCAGTTTGTAGCATGATGACTCGTCTGACCACATCACTTTTTTCCAAGTCTATGTAGAGCACTGCCACTCAACTCTCAAATGCAATTGTCTTTGAAATGATTTATGCTCTGCAATCCTACAATAAAATCTCTCTCTATGTACAGAATCTTTTGGAAGAATGGTTTTCCATCCATCCAGTACAGTTCCAGAGACTCAGACAACCTATGCCAAGGTGCACTGAAGCTGTTCTGGAGGTTCTAAGGCCTTGTTTAGACTGCTATCCCAAATCCGTTATTAGGAATATCCAGATTGTACACATATTATTTTCCGAACGTGACAGGTACATCTCAGTCTGCTCAGGACGCTCTACGTGGACTTCAAAATGTCTGTCACATCACTCGCAATGTGAAACACAATGACAATCAGAGTGACAGAAGTGCATCAGAGCGGCTGAGCAGAATGGTGTTACTGATGCTTCCACCAGCAGAGCGGTATGGAGGACAGCACAGATTACAACTGACACTGAAATAAAGTGTCTGCTGCCACTTTGGGGGAGGCTTCTGGGCATTTCTCCTGCTTCCACGTTTGAAAGCCACATCCCCAGCGTACAAAGCTACTGACACTTATGTCATTACCATAGCAACCCATGCAGATAGGTTAGTGATGTCTGGACACACAAATCTGATCTGATCACTTGCTAATAACAGTGCGGACAGACTGTCTTAAAGATCTGATCTGATGAACAAATAATGATTTGGCTGCAGTCTGAACAAGGCCAAAGTGACCCAGCACCTTACTAAGACACTGTGTGTGTAGTGACTGCATCATATGCTGTAGCACCATCTAGTTGCTTATTCTTCTTAAAACATGTTTTATACTGCTGTTCAGCTCATAAACAAGTGTTTATGTTGTGCAGTGGGCCTAGTTTGGAATCAGTAAGCTCATTGTTACTCCCATCTATAGAAGCTGTGATTAGAATAAACCCTGTACCTTCACAAAGACCTTTTTTCATCCAACCTTGGCATCGACATGGCTCTCTCTATAGCTGCTGCTTTGTTTTGCTGCAGCTTATAACGCTGCAAAAGGTCATTGCTAAGGAAATGAAGGGGATGAGGGAACACGTGTGTGTGTGTGTGTGTGTGTGTGTGTAACCCTAACCCTAACAGTTCACACTTTGAAACCCTGCCTCTTTTGTCTATTATTATTATTTCATCCTTTTTGTCTTGCATTCTTTGATTTTCAACTATACAGCAGCTATTAACACTTTAAAAGCGCTATACATAAGGTTTAATTACTTACACACACATCCATGTAAGTACATGCATACACACTCCCTATGCTGAAACTTAGAGAACCATACCAGTGATTTTGCATATTAAATGTAATATTTAGTGTAATATCTATCTATCTATCTATCTATCTATCTATATATGCTAATCATGCTAATCTTGTCCCAAAGCAAGCAGTCATATTTTAGAACTGCAATATCATTTTTTCTACCTTTTATTCAGCCATTGGTTATGAATATGAAAGTGAACTGTCAGAGACTTTAAACTTTCTTCACACCAGTATTCCATCATCATAATAAAGTCGTCCACATTGGTTTTCCTAAAAGCAGCAGCACTGTTGTGTTCTGATGACTTGAAACTGGGTGGAGTGAAACAGAAAACAGTCCCAGAGGAGACGTTCGCTTTACACAAGCAATTATCAGTTCCATGGTTTATGAATGGCAACGACTTTGTTAGCCACTGAAGCAGAACATGAGAGATCTGTAGTTTCCCCACATGATTTGCAAAATGGTTTCTTGCAAAGTAATATGGGGGCTAAATTGTACTGTGAACCAAATATTGGATATTGAACACTGGACATTGGATATATTTTTTCTTCTACCAATAAAAGAAGATGAGGTTTGGTTGTTTGAGCAGCACATTTGAAGTAATGTCTTATGCCAGCAGTGTTGCAGCGTGTTGAAGTCAAACTGACATTCTGTGGATTGTTTAAAAAAAAGTTTTTTATTGTCTTCTGGTCATAATAATGCACAAAATTATAACTTTTCACCTCATTAAAGTAAACAGAATTCTTCCCACATTAGCTTCATATATGAACTTTACTATGGACAGCAGCTAACTTGTCGAGGACAATGCTGACCATTCATTTTGACCAAAGCCAGACCTATTGCTCAAAACCTGGATTCTCTCTGGTAGATTCTCTCTGGTAGGCTGTGCCAGTCTAGAGTGTCCCTGCTGCAGGGAGACAAAGGGGTACAACTCCAACTGATCAGCCCAAGGTGGATGCATTCTTTTTTTGTTTTTATTCTTTTCAGTCTTTTAAGCAGAACCAGAACAAAAAGCCAATGTTTGGAGCAAACAGCCTCTGTCAAGAGCTGCTAATGCAGAATAGGAATCTGTGGTACATCTGTGGCCGTGGCTGACAGTTGGTTTGGGATTTCAGCAGAGAAAAGAGCTCTACCCTCTTTACCCTCTTTACATTTTAAATACACACCAGGTGCGCGCGCGCGCGCGCACACACACACACACACACACACACACACACACACACACACACACACACACACACACAGATCTGTCACTTTTATATAATGTGGACTTTATGTACTCCCTCTGTAGGAAGATAAGAGTTTAGTCAGGCCATAAATCCCCACACCTTCTCCCCCTCCTTTTCTCTGCTGGAGTTTGTCCTTTGCACAAATAAGCACACACACACACAAATGCACAAAAGCACATGCAATCACACACAGCACTGAAAAGCAGAAAATCACTTAATAGGGCGTCTTCATTTCATTGCTACCACAGAACCTCAGTCCAAATGCAAACTAAGTAGAAGCCAAGAAAAGAAAATCTAAAGCACACTGTCCAAGACCTGATTAGAGAGAAAGGAGGAGGAGGAGGAGGAGGAGGAGGAGCTTCACACGAGGAGGAAAGAGTGAGGAGAGCAGGGGAGGAGGAGAGAGGAGGTACTGCCAAAGAGAGGTTTTCCCTCAGCAGACTGTATTTCACATCCCCTGGAGAACACAAACACACTAATACAAATATGCATGCTTGCACAGACACACACAGACACACACACACACACACACACACACACGTAAACTCACATGCAAATAAAAATGTACAAGTGAACATAGACAGATGCACACACACACACACACACACACACACACACACACACACACACACACACACAGTGTTTACAGTGTTTCCAACACAGTGCAGTATGTTCAGGTCTGCTGCCAAGCCTCTTCCTGTTTGTCCTGCTGAGTCATCAGTAACTGCCTGACCAATTCCAACGGCTCAAAAAAACGGAGTAACTTCAACTTGGTGATGTGATGCGTCGCTCACTGCTACATCTGTCACGCTGCACGTGACTCATCTGTAACACGCTGTCGCCTCCTGCAGGTAACAACACTGCAGGAGGAAGGGAAATGGAACCTTCGTTTTTCGCTAATCACAAACAATAAACAATTTTGGATTATATTATTTGTTAAAGGGCTTTTTACACTCAAAAATGGACTTTCTTTTTGTTTTAACACCTGTGGAAGCT
The DNA here is from genome assembly GCF_902150065.1 of Myripristis murdjan. NCBI lineage: Eukaryota > Metazoa > Chordata > Actinopteri > Holocentriformes > Holocentridae > Myripristis > Myripristis murdjan. Next base: position 1,105,627 of record NC_043982.1, read on the forward strand.
TGATTTTGACTTTCCAGATGGTATTGATGGGAAATCGGCAGGGCTATTTTCACATCCCTCCACTGAAGGAGGGAGGCTTGTCCTCCCCTGAAGTCTGGCGTTGTTCCGTGCACAGACAAACACGATTTGTGACATCACAAATGAGTCGAAGCAGGGGTGAGAGTAGATTGAAATTCTTGCTGGAACACTCCACCCTTCATCACTGTTCTCCTCCCGCCCCCAGCTTCATGCCTTATCCCTGAACACACGCCTTCACGCTGTAGGCTTGTACGCCTCTTTGGTGCAGAAATTAGAGATCATCATGTATAGTAAATGATTTATTTCAATGGTGAGTGCCACAGAATAATTTGTGAATGTTGACAAAACTTTCAAAATCAAAAATAATAACTTTTTTTTTTTTTTTTTTTTTTTGGTTATGTGTCAGGCAACCACAAAAATGTTTGGAATTTTGGTGGAATCATTCATCACCCACCCATGGCTGTTGTAAAATGACATTAGTAAAGTGCATAATTTGGTTGTGGAAAAAAATGAAAGTATACGAACAGTAAATCAGACACACCAATCCCATAGAAGTCGCACAGCTTGTTTGACCTGCTGGCCTTGTTGTTGGGCTAAAGCTGAGCATCATTAAACACAATGACTTATTTTGTCTGTCGTTTTACTTGAGAGGTTTTTGCAAGAAAGTAATCAGTAGTAATCAGTAATCTGAATTTGTTCTTTCTCCGTTTTAGAGTTGCATGGAAAACGTTGCATCTAACAAAGTTGTTGTTTCTGAAAAGTAACTCTGTGGCTTTCACTTTGAGTGTATTTTAAATGAAGTACTTCTTTCGGCCGAGCAGATTTTTTATTCCAGAAAAATCTCTACTTGAATAACAATGTCCAGTACTCAGAAAGCACACAAGTTTTCCAGTGCGTCTCCTGCCAGGGGTCCGTGAGCACAAGGGGGTGTTCTTGTCACTCTGTCCATATTATCTCCCGCTGAAATGAATAAACTCCCAGCGAACTGTTATGTAACAAATTAGTTGTAAACGAGGCGTCAAGCTGCTCTGACATTTTTTTCCCATATAACATGAGGACAACATCACATAAACACAATAAAAACACGGAAGAAATTCCTTCATTCCATCCTCCTACGACACATCAGCTTTGGTTTGCTTTAGTGCTGACAAGTGTCAGTGTTAAGGGGGTTGTTTGATTTGGTTTTCCTGCTCTCCCTGTTTGGTCAGCGGTATGTGAGGAATGCTGTGGTGTGAGTGGCCACAGTCAAATTTTACACACATGTAACACACATGTGACAAACCAAAAACCATTGTCACATTAATTCAGTTTGGCCAGAGCGCACCCCACGACCCGGCACGATCTTTCCCTGTTGCTCTCTGTCTTTGTCTCCTCACTGTATTTTAGTTTTGTCATATTTCAGGTTTTCACCAAGGCACATATGTTCTCTCTCTCCACTGGAATGAGAGGTGGGGGGTGGGGGCTGTCTTTCTATGAGTAGCCCCCCCTTCCCCTCTCTCGCTGTGTTTCTGCCTCTCCCCTATGCATTTCGTCCTGCTGTTACTCCACTGCCTGTCTGTTTGGAGTCCCATCATGTGGGAAATGTTGCTGGTGATCCCCATTGTCTCTGCAGAGTTCACGCTGCAAAACCACACATCATCATTCATTATGTAGACTGAAGTCACCTACTCACTGTTAAACCTCCTCTGTGACAGTCTGTTTTTGAAGCATTCAGACCCCTCGTGCTTGTGCACGCATGCATCATGACGCCGCGTAAGAGGATTTTGCAGAAATGGTCTTTGCAGCAAGATTTGTGTGAAAATCTGTGTTTGGGACGTACCGGAAACTTGGATTATACAGTGATAGCATTTTGCTGTTGTACAATTGTAAAAAAAAAACAACAACAAAAAACTACAGCCCCATTTTTTTCCCCATTAGATCAGAGATGGCAAGCATTTTTGTAATATGAGTTTACCATGAAGGCTTGAGAGTAATCCTTCATCAGTAGTTGAAGGCAGCAGAATGCGAGCACTTGATACAAAAACGATGTGTTATGGGTGAAAGATTCTTTAAAGACTTGCCGGTCAGACAAACTGACCCTAACCCAGAACATCATGACCTAGAGAAGATATTCAATGCAGACCTGGCTTCTGTAATGTCAACCAGCTAGCTAGGTAGCTAAGACATTATTAAGACATTACTGAGGCTAGTTTGCTCCATCTCAGGGCCAATCAGCTGTTGTCTGACGACGAGTTAGTCTCTGGGGGCGACGTCCGACTTTTTGGGTTTTCCAGTGTACCTGAAAACAAGCCAGCAGCAGTTTCTGTCTCTTTTACTACATGAATTGAGTGTTTCTCCACACACTACACAACTCTACACAAATATGTATATGTATGTGTGTGTGTGTGTGTGTGTGTGTGTGTGTTTGTGTAGATGTGTACATATATACATATATACTAGGGATGGTGAAAATGGAAAATTTTCTTGGTCGACCACCGGGCCTCATTAATCGGTTTATTTCGGTTAACCGAGAATATTATTTTACTGTCTGTAAACCATAAAAGAATAATCGCAACAAATAGAAGCTAGCAGCGCTAGCACCGGCACCATTGTCTTGCCCCAGACGCATACCACTACGTCCGCGACAAACAGAAGCTTGGCTTGTTTCTCCCGTAGATATCTATAATATCTATAATATAATTATAATATACTATAATATAATTATAATATACTATGATATAATTATTATCGATATCTATGGTTTCTCCGGTCTGTCTCTACCGAGCTGAGCTCTGTGCGTAATGACGTCATCGAAACCCAGCAGAGCGTCCCGTCGCCATGGTTACCGTATTAAACTGTATGTAAGCGCAAGAGCAACTTCTCCGCCTTCAGGAACAGTTGGAATTTTTCGATCGATAAAACCTTATGGTAGTTACGGTATTTACAATCTGACATGCGCATTTGTGTCGGCGACAACACATTCGGACTAGAGTGCCTGTAGAGAGAGTGGCGACAACTCCGTTCACTCCAACGGTTCCGTTTTTTTTCACAGCAATGGCGGCGTAAGGAGACCCTCTCTCTACAGGCACTCTAGTTCGGGCTTAAAGGGTTTTTAACCGACAAGATTATTTGGTTAAAGTTCAAACGGTCAACAACCGGTCAAACGGCCACCGGTTAGCATCCCTAATATATACCTCATCTGGTAATGCTGAACACCAAGAGAACACAACTGTCCCTGTTACAGTAAGCTGACTGTCAGTGTTGTTGCTTAATTACAGCTGTTCACCACACTACAGTGTCAACAGTCACATCCTATGTCCGGTCACTGCAGTCACCCTATGACTTAACATGCACCGCTTCAAATGTTGTGAAGTGTGTTGTAAAATCAGCTGCATATCCCAACAAATAGCACGTCACGTAACAGTGAGCAGACAGACTGAAGTCATCATAACAAATCTCAGAGCTCATCCTGTCTCAGCTGACTTTCCTCGGATTGTTTCTGGACTTTGGACAGTCCTTTTTCTACAAGAAACAATAATCAAGATGTCAAGAGCAGACCTAATATCTCAACTTTGCTCAGGTTGCAACTTTTGTTTGTTCTTGCAGCCACATTCTAAAGTTTTGCTCAGTTACATCTAAATCAGTGACAGAGGTTGATGGCATATGAAACATGCATGATGGGACATTTTTGGTGTGATGACAGCAGACACTACTATCTCTGTGATTTTGACTGATTATGTAAATCTCTTTACCATTAACATTACAGATGGTCTATGGTAACAATTAATTTCCTCACACTGCACATTGTATTGAAAAGTAATGCTCATGCTTAAGTTTCCCAAAGGTATCCTAAAAAAAAGCCCACCTCTGTTCCACTGGAAGTGAACGGAGCCCAAACATGCTTTTGGGAAGCCTGGGAAAGTTGCTTTTTGGATTTCACCCACTGTCATCATCTGAGCTGAGACTGCAGTGCAACACCGAAAGGTGAATGTAAAGAAGTTCTTAGTTTTAAAGTTGTTTGAAGTTTTAGAAGTTCTTACTTTTAAAAGTTGTTTGAAGTTTTAGAGTTTGCAGTAATTTAAGAAAGGTGACTTCAGCACAGAACTTTTGGCGGTAGAGGTTTTGTGGAGACTTTTCTTCATTTTAGTTTTAGGAGTTTCCTACCAAAGATATCTCATAATGCTCCCGTCATTCATCAAAGGTGAATCTGATGGAGAACATTTTACTATGAGTCTTACTCTGGGCTTACCCCACCCCCTCACCCCCAACCCCAGCAGCTGCAGTATGTCTTTAAAGCGTTTAGTTTGGATCCCATAAAACTCAGATCAAGTGGATTTTACACCAAAAGGTCACCAATGTTACAAGTTTTATCCCCCACAACAGCCATGTGTGCTCCTGAAGTGTCCTTGTGCAAGACACCTGAAAATATAAATTGAATTGTTATACAACTAAAAATGGATGATACAGCCCATTATTTCCTCATAAACTAAAAACTCATTTGCTTCATTTGCCTTAAATGAAAAATATCCTGTGATCCTCCAGTGGTCAAAGCAGCCTGGGCCTCCAGAACACCTCAGCAGAGCCACAGGCTGATCACCTCCATGCCACGGCGCACTGATGCACTCATTCATGAAGAGGAGCCCCACCAAGTATTAAGGGCATAAATTAACATACTTTTCAGAAGGCTGACATTTCTCTATTATAAATCCTTTTTTTTTTTTTTTTTTTTTTTTTGGTTGGTCTTATGTAATATTATAATATTTTAAGATTTTTATGAACTGTTAGCTGTAATCGTCAAAATTAAAACAAAAAAAGGCTTGAAATATTTCACTCTATGTGTAATGAATCTAAAATATATGAAAGATTCACTTTTTAAATTAAATTATGAGAAAAAAGGAACTTTTCCATGATATGGAAATGATGATTTTTTAAGATGCACCTGTATCACCAAAGCCTGATGTTTACCTATGTGTCAGATGTATGGGACCTTTCCTGCCATCAGACTCCAGTGTAGCTGCACTGGAAATGACATCACATAAAATCATATCACATCATCTACATTTTGCCATTTATAGAAAGAAGAAAAAAATACATCAGTAAAAAAAGGAGACAGAAATGCAGCACCAATAGCTCTTTGTTTTAACAGCTGAAGTTTTGGGGATTTTCCTATTGTCTTTTAACAGAGTTTGGTACAGTAGTGATGCACTATTATAATGTAGTCAAAGCAATAAGAAAAATGCCATTTAAAGTAGCAATCTTTATTAATAAGAACAAACATCTGAAATAAAAGATAAATTAAGTCTTCAATTATTACTAACAAAAGATATCGCAAGAGCAAAAAATCTTACATTTTTACATAAACAGCATACCCACCCTCAAGTAAAGCCTGAGCTTCTTTTTTTTCTTCCCCTTGCATTCGCCACATTCAGATCGTCTTTTCGTGGCCATCTCTTCAGCTGCACTGGTGCCCGGCTCTGAGCAGTGATTGGTCAGATGTTGACTGTCAGTCATTACAGTGATACAGACCTCAACTGACTTGACTTGGTGTGTGCAGGCCTCATGAGTGACGGCTTGGGGGCCTCGCCAACTGCTTGCACCGGGGACACTGTGATGCACATATATGTGGCAGAACATACTCTATATCTATCTATAGATATTTAGATAAATAAAGATATTTTATACATTGGGGACCGTATTTTGTGTGTGTGTGTGTGTGTGTGTGTGTGTGTGTGTGTGTGTGTGTGGCTATGTTTGCAAGTGAATTTATGCAGGCATTAGGCAGGTGTGTGTACATGTGTGTTGGCATAGGAATGTGTGTGAGTAAGTGAAGACATGCATACTCGTGTGTACGTGGTGTGGGCTGGGTGTGTGAGTGGCATGACTTAGCGCTTCCTATCATCATCTTGGCTGTGAGCCAACTACTTTCCAAGGAAATGGAGGTGTGTGTGTGTGTGTGTGTGTGTGTGTTTGGAGGTATGTGAATGAATGAATGAATGACTGAATGTCTTCATTTGCATGTGCAGGGATCCCATCCCTTCTTAACCTGTTCAGGACTGATGCCTGTACATGTCATAACTGGCTTAGAAAGACCTGATAAAGGAGTATTCACCCCAAAATGAAGATGGTAGGACACTAGGCAGACATTAAGTTAGGTCCAGTAACTCCATCTTAGCCAAGCTTAGAAATAGCTATTTGGGAAGGATGAAAAATTAATTTTCCTCACTGGTGATCCATTTTTCTTGATCAGTGGCTCTCAATCTAAGAACTGACTCCCAGAGTCACAAGATAATTTTGAGTGGTCAAGAGGTGGTTTATGGAACAGGAAATAACAAAAACCGGAGATAACAATGTGGGGACGTTTGGAGCCTTAGTGTGTTAGCTGCTTGGAGAAATTTGATGAACTTTTTAATTTGACGTCTGTCAGGCAGTCAGTTGGTCAGCAGGAAGGTTCAAAGGGCAATATCTCCAAATCTGTTTGGTGGTTCCCCATGAAATTTGGTGACAAAATACCAAGTAAGTTACCAAGTAACTATTACTGATGAAGGTGTATTTAATAGGACAAACAAGACATTGTAAGGGCCTGAGCTTGCTGAAATCCTTCTAACCACCTCTCCTCAGGTTTCCAAAAGAGGTAATAAAACAGTCATTAGGCTACCCTTTCAAGACTGCCTGAACTATATGATGCATGACACAAAAGCAGATGAAAAAGGCTGGGTGATGCAGGGTGGCATAAATTGCTGGCATCTGTGCTAAAAATGAAAAGTGATAAAAAGTTTGAACAGAATCTTGTATGGCGTGAAAGGGAGCCAATAAGTAGATTATTTCAGTCATCAGACAGGTTTAGCTCATTAAATTGGTAAAATGCATTTGATGAGCTATCGCCCCCAAGTGATCCACAGTGCACTCCCATAAGCAACAAACTTGGCAGGGTGGAATACTGTGAAAGAGGGAGGGGGAATATTTTCCTGGTTTACTGATGACAACAGGCTATCATGGAAATGGATTTAGCTGAATGGGACCTTAACTAAAGTATGGCCACTAACTAGGTTTTTCTTGCCTGAAGTAGTAGCCAGAGACTATTAATACCCTCTCAGTCAGTAGTGTTAAATGCTGGTCATCATCTGTCTGTTGTCTAAACAGGCCGCTGACCACGAGGAGCTGGTGTTTCCTCTCCTGTGACTCTCAGTCACAGCTGTGCTGACTGACTCCAACACGCCAAGCTAAAATTAACCAGCCTGCTGTCATTTACTGTTGCTCAGCCTGACCTGCAGTAACCACCCATATGATGTCATCTCACTCTGATCACCATTAGGAAGAGTGAATAACAACAGTGTTCCCCCAAAAAGCATTATTCAATATTACACATTCCAGAGTATCCAGTAGAAGTGCGAGTAGAAGATCTCAGTTACCTTGTCGTCTTTACAGTATTACCTCAAATTGTTCTGACTTTGTGGTATTACTCATTTTGTTGTAACCTTTCTCCAAAATGTAGAGACTTTTAGGAACTTAACTCTTTGGCTTTGTTTTTATGTAATCAACTATTTAAAGCAAGAACTGCATAGTGTCTTTGCCAAAAAATGTGGGAAATGTTCATAGCATCTCCCTGTGGTTCTCAAAAAGGTGCTGCAGAGGGTGGGTTTCAACTGTTTCATCAAAATCCATCTGTTACTTTTTATCTGTTTGATTTGTTATTTTATCTGTTGATTGTGATTTTATATTTGATTCTACTGCTTTCCTTATTTCTCCCTATTTATGAAGCATTATGTAACATTATTATTATTATTATTGTTGTTGTTGTTGTTGTTGTTATGATATAGTGAGAAATCTTCACAGATACCGAACGTGTATGACTGACTTTCCTAATCACAGGCTTCAGTCTCACCACTTTCTCCCCACATACTTTATAGAAAGTTCAACTCAATACTAAATCAACAACTCATGTCTTCCACATAGGTCCTTGGAGCTAAATTGGACTGATTGGGATTTCATACATGTAACGTGTGTGTATTCATGGGTTTGAGCCATGAAAATGCTTGAGAAGCGCTGATCTAACTGATCAAGAAATCTGATGCGGAAGTAAATGTCTTTCCATTGGCAGACTTCTCCAAAGTCGCCAAATGGAAAAACAAAACTTCATCTTTTCTGTCTGAAGCTCTGACCAGTCATTTCTCTGTAACAGAAACCTTTGGACAGATTTAAAATAGCAGCCTGAACTAAGAGGTGAACTTGGCAGGATCGGTCAGTTCATCCCCATCAAGCTAAGTCCTACATACAATTTTCTGCTGGCAGTAGCATAAATCTCTGAGAACACCTCAGCATATAGAGGAACTTCATTCATGTCTATGGGGACATGATGTATGTTCAAGGGCAACATTTACTAAGCTATATATATATATATATATATATATATATATAATTTTTATTTTTTGTGAGATTATTTTGACAAAGTGATTGATGAGAACAAAATCTGCATGGACAACATGGGAGCGTGTTGGGATGTCATACAAACAACACACTGGTTTCACATTATTGTAGGCTTTTCTCAAAGAGTTGATTAAGTGCAGTTTGACTGACAGGCTGGAAATAGCACTCATTAGACAGAAAACTGCTTTGAGGCCTAGCCAGTGCCACACCTTCTGCTCTTTCCCCTGTTACTTCTCTGCTCCACCACCCACATTCCCCCAGTTTCCCTCCCTCCCCTCCCTCCCATGCCTCAGCCCTTGGGCAAATTTCCCTCTCTGCACCTACGCTCTGTCTCTCTCACCCGGCCTTGCGGGTTTGGCAGGCCAGGCTGTTATTGTGCTCTGTGGTTTAGAGGAATGAAACAAATGCATAAAAATTACCTCTGCTCTCCCTGCCAGCACGCCGAGTCATCAATCTGTCACCTAAATCATGGGACGAGTCACCATGGGGGGTGGAGGGACCTGAGTGTGCTTGTATTGTTGTACAGACGGGAGACAAATTAAAGGAAAAGCCAACATAAAGTATGTCAGTAAGGTGTTGGGCCACCACAAGTCACCAGAACAGCTTCAGTGCTCCTTGGCATAGATTCAGGAAGTCCAAGGAACACTGGTGGAGGGATGGAACACCATTCTTCCAAAAGATCTCGTACTTACAGAGGAATATTATAGCAGGGTTACAAAATGAGTGCAAAAAGAATAAACACTGGTAAGAGGAGATGTGGTCGGAATATCTTTTGGAAGATTGGTGTTCCATCCCTCCAGTAGACTTCCAGAGAAGACAAGGTGCATTGAAACTGTTCTGGTGGCTTGTGGTAGCCCAACACCTTACTTGTTTTGTTGTTGTTTTGTTTGTATTGTAAATAAGAACTTGTTCTTAATGATTTGCCTGGTTAAATAAAGGTTAAATAAATAAATAAATAATTTGTATTTATGAGCACTGAATGTCGTCACAAGAATGGAGAGATCAAGTAAGGACATTGTTCTGGTTAAGGAGCAGGTTTGATGTTAGGACTTACACAAATGTGTGTGTGTGTGTGTGTGTGTGTGTGTGTGTGTGTAGGAGCAGATGTTAAAACACATTTATTATTGTTTTGGTGTTAGCCACAGACCATGTATCATGTCCAACAGTTATCATCATGTCCGACAGAGTGTTTCGGGCATGAAGAAAATAACGCGTTTTCTCTCACCGACTCTTGTGTATTTTTTTAATGATCCACTGTTGGTTTAAAAGTTTTCAAGAACACAATATTTTTCCCATTACAGTTTTTTTGTGACTTTTGTGTGAGTTTCACTGTGCAAAACTATGAATGTGGAGAGCCAAAATGACTTAAACCTGACCTAAAAAACCCCAAATGCTGCTGAGATAGCCTGGTTCTAGACATGTCAATCACACATGCACCTTAAAAAAATTCTAGCAATTCATAAGGGTGTGATGTTGCTCAATTTCAGTGTGATTGAAAAACTAACCTGGCCAACCTTTGCCATTGTAGTGTGGAACTTCTGTTGTTAATGTAATGGAGCTGAGCCAGACAGCCAGACAGATAGCATTTTAACACTAACATGGGAAAACGGACAGTAAAGTTATAGATGCTGCTGTCAACATTGTTTTAAATCAATTAAAACTAAAAACACTCAAAGCAGAGCGATGTTGTGTACTGAAGATACTTCTGAGAGAGGAAAGTGTTTTTTGTGTTCTGCCAACATGATTTAGCAACATTTTAATTAAAAGTTTAACTAAAAGGACCCCTGGTCCACATGTTAGACTTAGCCCAGTTAGTTTCCGTGATTGGCCAGTTGTTAGCCTGGGGCTAGGCTAACCACACCCAGCCATGGAAACTGTTTTCGAGAACAAATTGAATTAGCATAAATGCAACAAAATGTAACATTTTTGTGAGTGGCTGCAATTCTTAAGTTAGACTGCTTTGTTATAGCACTGTAAAGCAGCTAAAGCAGACCATGTCCCCTGAAAACTACATCACAGCAGGTGCACACGGGAGTCACCAGTGATTGGTTGACAGGATTCAAATCCCTCCGCCTCCAGATCTCAGCTAAACATTTTCAGACTGAATATCATTCAGTCTGAATATTAGCCTACTGCTGAGATGCTCAGGCATAGATACTCCAAGTCTGGCCTGTGCACCACATACAGGCCTCAAAAGCCAATCCAAAGGATATGTCTGAAATAACTGCAGGGGTTTCCTTTGATCCTTTTTGATTCCATTTGAATCCCATTTGAATTTTTTGATAGATTCCTGATTTTTGTTTGTAATTTTTACTGTTTTTCCCTATTTTTTCCCCACAGTTGTTTTTATGGTTATGATATAGTTCATTTTAAGCCTACAATAGTTTCAGAAGGTAAAAAAGGAAGGAAGTTAACTATTGTGGCCAGTGGCTTATGTCATGGTATGTTTAGCATGTGACTTACAGCAGGACAAATGATGGGATATGTACGTTTTGAAAGGAAAGAAGTCAATAATGGCTTGTTGTGTCCATCGGCTCTTGGCTCATTTTCATTTTACAAAACTGGCTCCTGACCTGAACTACTTGAGTTCTTAGGTTTCAACTCTAAATCGTGGTTCACTTCTCACAACAGCCACAGCTCATATAGCTTCTATATAGCAACCAAAACTTCTAATGACTTGCAGTTGATGCAGAACAGAGAACATGCACGAAATCATGAGGTCAGTTCACTGAATGTGTTTCTCATTTTGAATATTTTATTTTTTGCACATGCATAGTCTATCTATCTATCTATCTATCTATCTATCTATCTATCTATCTATCTACCTGACTGTCAGGAAATCACAGATGCATATTCTGGGCTGTTGAGATGTTTTGTTGGCAACATAAGCTTATAATTGATGATGATTTTATTTTAAATGCTTTTAGCATGATGTTCTGCCTAATCTGGCAGGTATTTCTATTAATATTTGTGTGCTGTATAGGAGTCTGGAAGTACAGAAATTTAAATTAAGAGATTTTCAGTTTGAAACTGTTGTGAAAAGTGAGTCAAAGTGACTGGAACAATCTGCAACCTGTTACTATACTGATTTATCTGCGATGTGAGAAACAAGAATAAGTGACACACTGGAGAGAAAAATGGTTCAGAGGGATAAAGCGTCCCTCCGATCAGTAGGAGGTAATTTTTTATGGCAACACCAGCAATTCCAACAGTGCAGCGAGGCAGCAAACACTCCTCAGCAACCCTGGGGTGTGAACCAGCAACAGTCCTCTGGCGTTTCATCTCCTTTTCTTCTTCTCTCTCTCCCTCTCCTTCTCCTCTCTTCATCCCTTGCACCTCAGCCTCCTCCTGCCACCAACTTCTCCTTCCTCCTTCCTTTGGAGGGGGTTTACACGCAAGTGTCAAATAAACCCATTAAAAAGATTAGAGGAAGGTCAACAGAGTTCATTAACATTTAGTCAGTGAGATGCTTCTCTTCTTTCTCCTCTCTTGTTGTCCTCCCCCTCCTCTTCGCTTCAGAATAGGAACCACATGCTGCTGGGCATATGGCCGACTGAGCACGACCCCCTCTGCAGTGTGTGTGTGTGTGTGTGTGTGTGTGTGTTTGGGAGGATCTATGACTGAGGAGAAACAGAGAATGAACTCATCACTTCCGTCATACTGAGACCCCCTGGACAGCTAGCTAGATAAATAGATAGATAGCTGGATCTGAGTCAGTCTGCCAAATCGGATTGTTTTAGGATCCAGTTGGGAGACGAGATTTTCACAGCCCACATAGCAAAATTTCTAAAAAAAAAAACCAACAACAACAACAACAACAACGACAAAAGAACCCAAAAACAAACAAATAAATAAATAAATATATAGTAAATGAACAAATAAATAAACAAAGCTTGAATGGGGGGTCTAATATTCTGGGAAAAAAATAATATAATTTTCTAGATTAAAGTAAATTTACAAGAAAAAAAAACATGCCGCTTGGCATGAATCACACCTGCAGATGATGAGAGATCATGATGGTGATCTTAGCCCAGAATCACTATTATATCATCATCAGCATCCAGACTTTGAAGAAACATTCCTGTGACTTGGGCCTATTCAGAAGAAAACAACACACTGATTTTGGAGTTTTTTGGCATACATTTATGACTTTAATCTCACAGAATTTTAGATTTTTTTCTTGCAAATTTCTTTTCTTTTCTTTTTTCTTTTTCTGTCAGAAATTAGCGTTTTTTCGAATAAATTATTTTAATCAGCCTTTAATCACTCACATACATACTCTGATAATATTATATCCACATGCAAGGACTGTAGAGCTGCACTTTGGACAGAGTTTTCATTCTAATGTTACAGACTGCTGATGTCAGAGTATGGCAACCCCCAGTGCCGCCACCCATAGCCTGGCCTGGCCTGGCTGGGTTTGACTGGCACCGGGTACTAAGCGCTGGCCATGGTTAAGAGTATTAAGATCTTTGGGCATTCTTTGATGGGGATTGGGCATGTGGTACTAAAAAATAAAGAACAACTGGGTGACATAACAGCAGAGTGTGTGTGCGCTAATTGTTTGGGAGAGAGGAATAAAATCATTAACAATGCCTGATACAAATTGGCTGTTGTCCTCCATTCAATGCTATTACATAATCATGTAATTTTCAGTGACGTCGGAAATGCAAGGTACAACTCGCCAGGAGCTGAAAAACATCCAGTCATGATTAGGGTCCACTTAATGTACACCGTTAAAACCCTCAAGTTCCTGTTTGGTGTTTGTTAGCCAATCACTTTGCCTTGTCCCGTAAATGGTGGCCAGGTTTTACAGAACTACCTGACCACAAGAACATCAATAAAGAATGACTGTTTTCACCCCATCGGGTTTCAAAATCACTCACACTTTAGCAACACACTGGCGTTTCAAAATGTACGAAGCAGCAGGAGGTGAGGCTGGCAGATGAGCTGACCATGTATCCATCCTTTTTAATAAATAAGGCTGGATCTAAATGGTCCAGGTCCGGATGGTTGAAATCAACCTGTCCCACTGAGTTTAAAGATGAAGTGAGAAAATCTGCTTTTACTTTCTGAAAATTAAAATGACTATAAAGGTGGCACTTAGTAGCATACCTCCTGCATATCCACACCAACACTGTGCAATTTTCATCTCCCATTTCCACGTCACATAGTCGATCAAATTAAAGTTCTGTCAGTTCTTACTTTTCATGCTTTTAAGTGAAAGTAATAGTTTTTGTTCAGTAAATTCAAACATTAAAGACTTACGCATGATTTAGGGAGTATGTCTGTGACTGGAGTTGTGCACCTTCTTGTGATAGGACACGCTCACCACCACACTCCCTCTTGGCCAATTGCTGTGAAAGGGTGTTTAGCTCTTTTTGCCCTGTGAGCAAGCTGTCAACTGAGTTTTGCCATGTTACATGAGTCTGTCTGGAAGTTATGCACCTTGTTGTGATGGGGCTCCCCACTGTTTTGCCTCATTTTGGCCAGTAATCATGAAAAGTGACCTGCTCTTCCATGGCTCATGACCAACCTTTCCACAACGTCTTGAGGTTTTATGTAAATCCATTCAGAAGTTATGCACCATGTTATGATAGGCCACTCCCACCACTAAATCCCATCTTAGTCAATCAACATAATCTGCTCTTTCTTCCCCATGAACAAGCTTTCCACAAAATTTTGCCATGTTAGGTTTGGAAGTTACACACCTTTTTTGTGTTCAGTGAAGCCACCATGCTCCCTGTTGACTGATCAGCATGAAATCAGTTCTTTCATGACCCATGACTGACCTTTCCACAAAGTTTTGTTTAAATCCACTCAGCTTTTGAGATATCCTGCTAACAGACAGATGGAATGGGGTGAAAACATAACCCTTGTCCAACTCCACTGGCAGAGGTAATACATGTAGAGCGGAATTCTCAGTCAAAAACTTTGGGAATGTTGCTGGCAGAAATGTCAAAAGCTCCTAGGCAAACAGATGTACAGTGTAACTAAAGGTACTCACATACACAGCATGAGCACCAAATGAGGACACAAGTAATGGATTGTACTCGCCTTTCGTACAAACGCACATTGGTGTGTTACCCTTGGCTCCCTGTGAGCCCAGGTTCAGGGAAAGCATCAGTTTCCCACCAGAGCTTGTCTGGTCCAACAGATGAGTCTTAATCCAGATTTTAGTTAGAAAAGTAGATAAAGCCAGCATTAGTCCTATTCCTTTTTTCACAGCGAAACCGCCTGCTCAAGCTAACTTTGTATTGATGATGAAAAAAAAAAGATCCCACACTGACTTACTAAATTGTGTGATCACATTTGAAAGAAAGAAAGAAAAAGCAGAGGTAAAGTAAAACATGAGAAGCAGACAAATTATTATATCATATTATCATATCATAGTATTATATAAATTATTTGTCTGTTTTCCTCCTAGCAGTACCAGCAAACCACTTCACAGTTTTGTTCAATTTTGACTGAAGTTGTTTTTCATTTTCTTTTGTCCCCATAGCTGGTGGAAAAGCAGCTACAGTCTGTATGTATAACTGAGTGGCTTCATTACTCATCAGCAGGCTGGAGTTTGTTGTCTCAGCTTCACCTCAAAGCATTTTGGGAATGACTGATGACATTAAAACTGACCTCAGCTAATGGGTGACAAAGAAATGTCCTATTTGGGAATTTACAGAATGTACTGAGTTCATTAAACTGTAATTAGACAGCATTCACATGACTACAGCATCCGGGGGATGACAGCGTAATATGTTCATGCACCAACTGATACATAAACAGAGGTGGTAGTTTTACTAATTTATCATCTTTTCTACTCATGCATGCTTGAAGTAAATGTTTGTGATGGTTTATGATTCACATGTTATACTCTGTTGAAGATCTTCAAATGTGTTGTTCACTAAAATTTGTCCTGCCCCTGAAACAACTGTCAATGAAGTGCCTGGAGCAAGCTGGATGTTGAAGAGCTGATGAAATGATGAAGAGCGAGCTTGTCGAAACACATCTGAGGCAACTCTGACTTGGACAAACTTTAAAGGAAAAAGGGCAATGCCATGCAGAGTTACAGCCCATTTACTCCTGTCTAACCCTAACTGTAGAAGCAGGACAATATAAGGTGGCTATTTCAACCAAAGACTCAAAAACAAAAAATTTGAAAATGTAGTGATTTTGATCATATGTTGTGAAATCTTTAGTAACCCCCGCATGATTTGCAAAAATCGGTTGTTGCCATGTGAAATGTGGGTAAATTATAGCAAATGGGCCAAGCATTCAAATTACTGGTATGGTCCTTTAACCCTCAGTGGCCACCAGCAGAGGATTGTGGTTGTGCTCGTGTGAGTGAGTATCTGTATGGATGTGAGACAGGCAGGGCTGATAAAGAGAAGGGAGGTCCACAAATCCTCCAAGGAGATAACCACTATGAAGTTTAAAAGAAAACCTCAATGTAGGTAACAACTGCATTTCTTCTTCTATCAGATAAACTTGTTATTGAATTAGCCTCTCAGACAATAGCTGTCTATGCTGTGACGTGGAATAATTATGAGGCTAAGCCCATAATCACATGGCATTAATGTCTTTGTGTGGTTTGCCCTTCTAATAGTTTGGATCAGTTTTCTGCCCACATGTTGCACCTGAGTCTATTTGTGCAGTCAAAACACATCTGGAGGCAAACGTGTGAGATCATACTACCCACGCAACCAATGGGGGAGGCAGGGCGGTTGGCCCCGCCCCTCGCCTTTTGGAATCCGCGGCGTTTTTCTTATTGGCTGCTGGCATCGCCGTTAATTAAAGTGTGGTGCCAGCACTATTAGATCCCCATCCATCTCTCTGTTATGACAAGGTAATTACTGAGAAGTGTTGTTTGGCTTCATATCTGGGCTTTGGTTAGCTGCACTGGGGAGAAAATCATACAACTGTATTCTGATTTTATTGATTCAATCACTCAACCAGATTAAAACGCTTTTAAAGAGTCTTTTGGCTTCAGGGGAGGAGAGGATCTGTTTTGTCTTGGCCTCAGAGAAAAGTTTATTTGTTTTCCAGAGATGTTTCTACTCCACAATTATGGTCCGGGTTGGAGCGAATACTCTGGTGATTTAACAGGACGGTGGTAAACCACAGAGCAGAGATACAGCAAATGACAAGATCATGAAAACACTGTCAGTCTGTTCATAGGAGTTCAGAGCTAGTGGTACAGTAGTAATGAGAGTCATAAACAAGCCTGGGTTATGGGAAGCTTTTGGCCTCAAATCCTCAAGCAGTTTTCAGATTCCCTTGTCATTGTTTGAAAGTATTTACTATTTAAAGATTGGGCTGGTAAGTATTGTTTCAAAGACATTTTTGTGTGTGCGCGTCACTCATGAACAGTAAGCCTCAGACCCCGGCTGGCGCTCGTCCAGTAGTGGTGGATTAAGAATATTTCTAATCCCGGCAGACACAGCAGGCAGTTGCTGAATCATGATTATGTCCAAGCTCACAGGGATTACTGACGACAAAACACACAACAGCCTGTAGCAAAAAAGTGAAAATCTGAGACTGACCTCCGTCTAAAATGAGCCGCCTCACAGATGTTTTTTGTCCCCCCAGAGACACAGGAATAATTGTTCCATTGACGGTCTGACTGCCGTGACCTCTGACCCTTTACCTTCTTGATCATGGAGATTTGTGCAGGATTTCCACACATCCTGAAAAAACTGGAAATTTCTAAAACTAATTTTCCACTCATGCTAAACACCTGAAAAATTTGAAAACTGATCAAATTTCCTCGAAATATGAGTGAGATCCTGAAAAACTATAAAGTTTGGCTGACCAGGTGATCTGCAGCATCACATGTTCAATGGCGGGTAAATAATCGGAGCCTTACTGACAGTTATTTAACCCTTTATTAACAGTTAGTAAAACCCAATGACCCTAATAGGCTGGCCGCACTTCACCACTGTACAGCTGAAAGTGTAGTCACTGGCCCTGTCACGGGTTAGACCGTGCCCTGTAGAGTAAGACACACACTCGCATGCACATATTCACAATGTGGCCACTTATAATTACATCAAAGGCAGCAAGTGGGGGAACTTATGCAGCAGCCAACAGAGTGGACAGAGCGGGACCTTTCAGCTTCAGGGCTGCAGGTAGATCCATTGCCCTCTGACCTCGCTAAGCAGCAGCGTGAAGGAACTGTTTTAGGGTGGCAGACAAGGACCTCACAATCACTTCCCTTAGTGACTTGTTCTTCATTGAAAATGACCTTCTTTACAGGCAAAGTGACTATGGCAGGCAGCTAGTCCTCCTCAAGTCCTGTAGAGAGGAGGTTTTGAGGGTAGGTCATATAATCCCTTGCAGGTCACCTAGGATTTATGAATACACTGCAAAAAGTCAAAATCTTACCAAGATTATTTGTCTTATTTCAAGTAAAAATGTCTTATTTCTAGTCAAAATATCTCATTACACTTAAAATAAGACATGATCACCTCAGAAATAACTTGTTTTTTACTTGAAACAAGAAACATTCTGCCAATGGAACAAGCAAATTTTTACTAGTGACACAAGTGAACAAGTAAAAATTAGCTTGTTCTATTGGCAGAATTTGTTTCTTGTTTCAAGCAAATTTGAACTTGTTTCAAGTAGATTTTCACTTGAAACAAGTGAAAATTGTTTAAAAACAAGTTTCTTCTGAGGTGATCATGTCTTATTTTAAGTGTAATGAGATATTTTGACTAGAAATAAGACATTTTTGACTTGAAATAAGACAAATAATCTTGGTAAGATTTTGACTTTTTGCAGTGTACCTTCATCTTCCTCTCTAAAAGGCTTTACTGGCCAGGGATGTACAACCACATAAAGGACTACTGTAAAACTTGTGTGAATGTCAGAATGTCAGTTGACAGCAGGGAAAGCTACTGCCCCTGTACCTCTTGTTCCACTTCCTGTCATCGACACTCCATTTGAGCGCATAGGAGTAGACATGGTGCAGGGGTGATAGCATTCCGGTGCTGTGCTGGATCTCCGGCGTACCGGCGTGACTGCGAAAAAAAAAATCTAACAGACATTTTTCTGGATCCCATAGAAGCGCAACTTTCGTTCTCAACCACACTAACGATAGGCCTATTTGCCAATCAGAAGTAGGGCGGGGGCGGGACTTGGGTGTTGACAGTCAGGCACTCCATGTGCCATCAAAAGTGAGCCTCATTAGCCTACAGCGCGGTTGCCAAGTCCGCGTTTTTTCCGCCAAATTGGGCTACTTTTTAAGTGTTGCCGCGGTTAACAAATTTTGTCTGCGGGTTGGGCTTGGGCAGACCCGTAGCATAACTGTGGCCTTGTTCAATACAGTTCTGTATGACAGGGACCAGGGCGAGGGATCTCAACATGTCTAAAAAGAAGCTGGACAGCGCTGTAAATAGTTCAAGTTCATGGAGTTTTTTCCTGATCTTTTTTATGTTGGAGACAGCCAGCAGTTTAACAGGTGAGCTGAATTGATTTTCAATTGCCTTTGCCTGGGAAATTGCCTTTAATGTTTATGATGTTATTTTATAGATATTATAGTGCATTTTGCAATTATAGCAATGCTGTTGGACTTTAAAAGCAACATATATGGATTTTTATAGGCATATTTTGAGTTCTGGTATTGGGCCGTTTTTATACCCGGTTGGGCGGGTTTTGGGCTGGTTTTGAGATGCTGTTTGGCTGCTTTTGTCTCACAGATCTGGCAACCCTGGCCTACAGTGACGCACTGCAACCCACAGAATAGACCGCAGGTTAATGAAGCCTGGGGAAGACAGCAAAGATGTCTCTTAAGCCGATGATGTCGGCGCCGACAGGATTCAGCATGCCTACTTTATATATCGATATTTCCTAGACCGTTTATGAAAAACAGAAACTTTAAAAAACGTCGGAACCCGGAGAAATGGAGCTTTGCGCCAGTGCCATTACGATAACCCTGTAAGAGGGAAATGAAAATATGGCACTGGGCTTGGATAGAGGAGAATGGGAGCAATGTGGCAATAGGTAGTTACAAGAATAAATGAAATAAATGAATAAATGAATACCCTTTAGGTTGTTTAAGCTGCAAATTCAATTTCAATTTTGGGTTTTATTTGTGTAGTGTCAAATCATAACAGAAGTTATCTCAAGGCACTTTACAGAAACCCAACAGATATCGGCCAATCCCGTGAACTAAAATCTTCCCCAAGAAGAAGACATCCAGCATTTGACCAACTACAGAGGCAGCCAGGAACCACCTACAAACACCAGTGCCTCTCTGGCTGAGGAGCTCAACCATTTCTACGCCTGTTTTCAAACAACTCAGCAAGATAATGGTGCCACCCCCCTCACCCCCAGCTTGCCTGTTGACACAGACCTCCCCACCACTTCTCATCAGTCTCTTTCTCTTTTTCATTCATCAGGTGTGAAATAAAAAAAAAAAAAACAACAACCGGAATATGATGAAATCCCGAGACAACTTCGACTAGTTTCTCCTCTCAACCTCGTTTGGAACGGATTTCGCTCAGAAGGACCTTAAAACTAACTTAAGATTAAGTTAAGTTTTGTTTTATCTGTAAATACTTTCTGTCCGGTGTGCTTTGTCTTCTTTTTCTGCTCAACGTGGTTTGCTTTTCTCATGTTAGCTTGCGGTCGTTTTTTTTTTTTCCCCCTTTCTTCTTCTTTGTCTCACCCGAAAAACTGCTGTTTCAGAGCTTCTGCAGCGCCACCACTGCCTCCTGGTGGAGTAAACCAATTACTGCGGATGTGAAAAGACAACTGAATTCAACCTTATTGAGTGTTTATTTTGAACGGGTTACATGTGGATATGTGAGAAGTATGTTGATGATGATGATGATGATGATGATGATGATGATGATGGTAGGGCCTCTTACTCGTGTGTATGTGTGTGCATGTAAGATATGCTTGTTTGGAGGCTGTTTTTTCGAGGTTGCAAAAGTATATCTCGTGCTGTTTTGTAAACTGTAAACCTCTGGATTATCAAATAACATATATCTTTGTAGTTGTTCTGCCATGTCAATGGTTGATTTAGGAATGATTGTGCAGGAACACAGTGCAGGAGCAGGCTTTCAGGGCACAGAGCAGCCATGACTGAGGCACCACTCTACTCATTACATGTCAGTGTAGCATTAAAATGACATTGCTGTTATTTTAAGGCAAAATTGTTGTTGATTTAACACTGAAACAGCATTTTTGTATGATTACCATCATACAAAATCAAGGGACATTTCAAGCGCTTTTGGTGGCTCCCCAAGGGCCACGGGGGCCTTAGCAGGTGCTTAGATCACTTATGCTTTGGGCCAGCTCTGGTCATCTTACAGACAGTAAAACAAGAATAAAACAACAGTACACAACACAATAATTAAAAGAATAAGGAGCAAATTAACAGTTAGGGAGAGATGGTTAAAGTCAGCGTGCAAGTTTTTAGAATTCCTCTCATTTTTGTCATTCTGTGGTTTGAAACCACTGTTGTATTTGACGTCTTGATTGCTCTTGTCTTACTGTGTTTTTTATGTGAGGCACTTTGTAGCGGCTGTGATATTTATTATTATTATTGTCGTTGGTTCACTGAACCAGTCCAGTGCAATCAGTCATCTCTTCTTTGCATCTGCACATGGGGTGAAGTGCCTTGCACAGAGGTACTTCAGCAGCAGCTACTGAGGTAGAGGAGAGCAGTACTCATTCACCTCACCAATCCACAAGGTTACTAAGGTTACTATGAAACAAAACATTGCCAAAAAACTGGAATACGTAGTCACTTGACAGCAGTGGTTACGGTTTCCAAATGGTCTACAACAAACAATATGTGGAGGTTGAAAACCAACATATACAGTACAGGCCAAAAGTTTGGACACACCTTCTCATTCAATGCGTTTTCTTTATTTTCATGACTATTTACATTGTAGATTCTCACTGAAGGAATCAAAACTATGAATGAACACATGTGGAGTTATGTACTTAACAAAAAAAGGTGAAATAACTGAAAACATGTTTTATATTCTAGTTTCTTCAAAAGACCCACCCTTTGCTCTGATTACTGCTTTGCACACTCTTGGCATTCTCTCGATGAGCTTCAAGAGGTAGTCACCTGAAATGGTTTTCCAACAGTCTTGAAGGAGTTCCCAGAGGTGTTTAGCACTTGTTGGCCCCTTTGCCTTCACTCTGCGGTCCAGCTCACCCCAAACCATCTCGATTGAGTTCAGGTCCGGTGACTGTGGAGGCCAGGTCATCTGCCGCAGCACTCCATCACTCTCCTTCTTGGTCAAATAGCCCTTACACAGCCTGGAGGTGTGTTTGGGGTCATTGTCCTGTTGAAAAATAAATGATGGTCCAACTAAACACAAACCGGATGGGATGGCATGTCGCTGCAGGATGCTGTGGTAGCCATGCTGGTTCAGTGTGCCTTCAATTTTGAATAAATCCCCAACAGTATCACCAGCAAAACACCCCCACACCATCACACCTCCTCCTCCATGCTTCACAGTGGGAACCAGGCATGTGGAATCCATCCGTTCACCTTTTCTGCGTCTCACAAAGACACGGCGGTTGGAACCAAAGATCTCAAATTTGGACTCATCAGACCAAAGCACAGATTTCCACTGGTCTAATGTCCATTCCTTGTGTTTCTTGGCCCAAACAAATCTCTTCTGCTTGTTGCCTCTCCTTAGCAGTGGTTTCCTAGCAGCTATTTGACCATGAAGGCCTGATTGGCGCAGTCTCCTCTTAACAGTTGTTCTAGAGATGGGTCTGCTGCTAGAACTCTGTGTGGCATTTATCTGGTCTCTGATCTGAGCTGCTGTTAACTTGCGATTTCTGAGGCTGGTGACTCGGATGAACTTGTCCTCAGAAGCAGAGGTGACTCTTGGTCTTCCTTTCCTGGGTCGGTCCTCATGTGTGCCAGTTTCGTTGTAGCGCTTGATGGTTTTTGCGACTCCACTTGGGGACACATTTAAAGTTTTTGCAATTTTCTGGACTGACTGACCTTCATTTCTTAAAGTAATGATGGCCACTCGTTTTTCTTTAGTTAGCTGATTGGTTCTTGCCATAATATGAATTTTAACAGTTGTCCAATAGGGCTGTCGGCTGTGTAGTAACCTGACTTCTGCACAACACAACTGATGGTCCCAACCCCATTGATAAAGCAAGAAATTCCACTAATTAACCCTGATAAGGCACACCGGTGAAGTGAAAACCATTTCAGGTGACTACCTCTTGAAGCTCATCGAGAGAATGCCAAGAGTGTGCAAAGCAGTAATCAGAGCAAAGGGTGGCTATTTTGAAGAAACTAGAATATAAAACATGTTTTCAGTTATTTCACCTTTTTTTGTTAAGTACATAACTCCACATGTGTTCATTCATAGTTTTGATTCCTTCAGTTAGAATCTACAATGTAAATAGTCATGAAAATAAAGAAAACGCATTGAATGAGAAGGTGTGTCCAAACTTTTGGCCTGTACTGTACATCACGGTTTTCCCTGGCCAATTTTAGGTCTTAGGCTGTAGCTGGAGAGTTTCTCTGCCCTTTGGCTCGTGCGGTGTCGGTGCAGCTGTTATGTCAAATTCCGCGTTAAAAATAGATTCCGTTTTATTTGGCTTTATCTGCACGCTTCACACAAGTCACCCAAATGGCCAATGGATCACTGGTATTTGCGAGCGCTTGTGTTTTTTGCGCTAGGCGATTCATACATTCCACCACCGCCGAGCCTACAACGGATGTGCTGCGGCTGAAAGCCATCCTCTCAGCGTTCACGCAGAAACTATTTGCTGCAGTGATTGGTTAATTCTGTTGTCAGTATTTCATGACGTACGGCCCAGTGCCCGCCTAACTCCCTCCGGACAATCCAAGCTAGCATCAACAACAGATTCCTAAAGGAGCCGCAGATTGAATATGTCGATGTGCGTTTTTTCCCCCTTTCCTCATTCATTTGATCTAGGCGGTCGGTGAAAACGTCTAGGCGGTGCGCCTAAGAAATCATAAGGCAGGGAAAACCCTGTACATGATATACCTATGGGGAACTTAAAGGCCCCATGGCATGAAAAATGCAATTTTCATTGTTTTTGCGTGATAGGGAGGGTCTCGGGGCCACATAAATACTGTCCCATGCATTAAACCTGTGATAAACGGAGAAGTGCACACATCCCTGTAAAATGAGCAGATTAAAAGAAGCTGGCCAGCCCGCCTCTGCTCCCCAGGCAACAAGCTAACAAGTTAGCGACATGCTGAAGAAACAAGGACACTCATGTTTCACTGCACACTCTTCAAAAAGAAACACACGTTACAGACCAGTGGCTGATGGCAATTTTCCCCCGGGTCCCGCAGGATTTCAGTCAAAATTTGCCTGGTGCGTGTTTTTTTTTTTCTCTGTCTCATCAAGACGGTAACATCCTGTAACAAATGGATTTGAGGTGGTTCGGTGTTTCCTGCCGTCTGTGGTTCAGGATCTGAGTCGGGCTCAAACATCTACGGTCGGCTAACTTTTTCATAATTTTTTACACAGCAGCAATTTGGTCATAATTTCAGAAGCCAGTATTTTTTTATTTGCACCTAAAACCTGATTGTGCTTAGGTTTGATACATGCTAAAATGTTTATTAATTTAGAATTTATCAACATGTTAGTCATTTACAAAATTTGGCTGAGAGAAAGGATTAATTTCAAGCCTGGTCATAACATTAAAAGATACTTATTGGTGTTTATGCAAACCAGGCTTTCTAGTGAAATCACAGAGTAGACACATAACCTTATACCTGATATAAAATGAGCACCGCATACACTAGCATTTTTTATAGTGTCCTCAGTCCAGTCTACACAAAGCTACATGACAGCTTGAAGCCACAGCCGCCTTCGGTTGCTTTGAAATGGTTGCAATCCGGTAGGTATCCTATAGAACCTGAGTCCGCCTTTAGAATACCGCTTTTGACAACCGTACACACAACAACCGGACATTTTGATGCTGTTGACGGGGCAAAATAGCTGTACTTCTGTTACCAAACTGCGCGCGCAGCTTTTCGATGATGTAGGCTGTAAACGGGTCTATAACATCACGCTCAGCGGCAGCCATGACAATTACACATAATATAGATCTATATAAGATGATAATTCCTGTTTACCGGTGAGCACCGTTGAGCTCCACTGAGCAACGTAGGTTTCAGTTACTTGCTTGTGATTGGCCCGACCATATGTCACTCAGAAAACAGTCAGCCAATCAGTGGAGAGGGGCTGATTCTCTTTTCTGATTGGCTAAATGAACCTTGCTGCCTGAGCTCCAGGAGAAAGGCAAGAGAGAGGAGCTGTAAAACTATATTTAGCGGTCCACAGGTACTCAAAACCACAAACACATCTTGCAGGGAGATCAACAGATAAAATAAAACCCTAGAAAAGTGGACAGAATGGGGCCTTTAAGTCATGATGAAAGCATATAAAAATTAAATTCAAACCCAAAGAATCAAAACCCTTACTGGAAAGTATCTAAATCCAACTAGAATCTAATAAACAAACAAACAAACAAACAAATAACATAAAATAAAATTTAAAACTGTACTGAATATATGAATAAAAAAAGAAGAATATATATAATATATATAATTGACTTCATGTTAGGTCAAAGGTCAAAAGTTCAAAACATGAACTGTTTACATTCTGGCACTCATTCTGTTTTCTTTTCTCGTATCATTTTGTATTCCTGCTGTTAATTTAACAGTGAGTCATTATAGATCAAATAATGACATGCAGATATTTTCATCTAATGTGTTTATTTTTTTATGTATTTTTTTAACATGCATGACAAAGTATTGTTGGTAGGCCACCCCCATTTAGCACTGGGTCCCCCTGTTGCACCTGGAAATCTGCATCCATGCATTGAACAAAAAAGAGGGAAGACTGGAAACACTCACCAGTTTGGCTGAGTGCTATCTGGATGCTGCTATCTAGATGGTAGCTTGGCACTAATTCCTCAAATCCGGGGGAAGAAAATGAATTATAGCGTTAGCACTCATATTTCTTGTAGCATGTGCAGTGGAGAAGCTAGCTATCGCTGCGTGCTGATGTTGAATCCCATTTGCTGCCAGGGGTCAGTAGCACAACGATTTATGTCACTGCTTTATCACTGACCTTCTCTTCCCATGCATCAACAAGCTTGCACAGCAGATTAGACTTTTAAGTTATGATAACAGATTTTGCAAAAATTAGGCAATGTGCATTAAGAGTATTTCCTTATCTGTGTTGCAAATCCACTAGAGACACTTGAGCCTAAAAGTGTGTCTGGGGAGCAAGCTGTTGATTATCAATATATGGCTAAACGCTCAGGTTTCAACATGCAGAAACTGTCTCTACAGTACCTCTTTGTTTTCATCACGTCTCAGTACATTTTGTGGATTTAAAAAAAAAAAAATGTTTATTTTCGATGGAAACTGTGGTAGCCGGCAAGCAGCAGTGAATCAGCAGAAAACATTGGCCCCAAAGCAGGAAGTGGTTTCTCCTACTTCCTCTTTCAGGTTTGCCAGCAAAGACGGCCGAGTGAGACACATGATGGACAGAGCACACAAAGGAAGGAGGGCAACCTCTTGTCTTCAGGAGGGAGGATCTGAAAGCAAAACAAGTCCGGAGTCGGGTTTGGCAGACACAACCGTTCATCTGGATGGAGTTTTGTCGAACATGAGAATCCTCTGAGGACCACATGCCTGCTAATCATCACTGTGTCTGCAGCCCTCTGCAAACACACGCACGCACGCACGCACACACACAGAGTACAATTAGAGTTAAATAAGTGTTCATATAAGCCTGTCCAAATTTAAGGCCTCCAGCAGGCCTGACAGCCTAGGCAGGTGGCACTGAGGTCCGAACAGTCAAAATTTCAACAAAATATCACTGAATGTTAGCAAACCTCTTAATTATGTCTGTTTAATCCATACTACGCATTTCTCTTTCATGCCAGAAGTCAGTTTGTTGATGTTCTATTTGTTTCTCAGTTAATCATTTACTTTGCCATGAAAAGTAGACTCTTAAAATCACACTGCAATGATGTTGTCAGCTTTATAAGGTCATATGGTACACCTACTGCACAATTTATGGCAAAGCCCGTGGAAATAAGTGAAATCAAGAGCATGAAAAACTGACTGTATCTTAACTGTCCAGTCTAGTTTCAAAGGCCTACAACGTGCCCTATTTTTATACTACTAATCAAGGTTTGTGTGCTTACCATCTGTCCTGAGGCTAGTCACTAGTGTTTCTTCTGTGGGAGTGTAAGCCTGCCTCTGTCCTTATGCATTAGAACAGTGTCTTCTCAAACTTCTTTCAATAATGTACTGATTACTTTTTTCAGCCATATTTTTTCAGCCAAGTCAAAATTTTTGGGAGGAAACAAAATCTAATACAAAGGGGTCCAATCCAGCTCCATCAGTGTCTGGAAACACAACCTGATAGTGAGGGTATTTTGTTACAATTACAATTACAATTCACATTTGGCAGATGCTTTTATTCAAAGCAACATAAGACAACGTACATATGAGATATACACCGACAAGCAAAGATCAATTCAGGAGAGAGCAATGACATCAAGTGCCATAAAGCTCTGGTTCTGGTCCAAAGGACAGAGGAGCTACAAGGCAGTGCAAAAAGGGAATATATGGAGTGCATAGCATGCATGGAAGAAGGAGGAAAGCATATAGGCAGATTTTTTTTTTTATGCAGTCTAGTAGGTGAGCAGGTGTTCCCAGAAGAGCTGGGTTTTTAGCCTTCTCTTAAAGACCGAGAGGGACCGAGAGGGGATCAAACCGACGTTAACATTTTTTTTTATTGAACTTATCATAGCATTGGCTAATTATTTTAGTAATTATGCATAACTGATATTTTTTAAATTAACATTTTTTTAAAATCTCATGTACCCCCTGCAGTACTCCAATGTGTCCCCATTTGAGAGCCACTGCGTTAGAATATCATTCATTTATTCATTCATCTTCTAAACCACTTATCCTCACAAGGGTCGCGGGCGTTAGAATATCTCCTTAAGCATTTCATGCTCTGGTTGAGTTTGTATCCTGTATAACCATTTGTGACATCTAGCCAAGGACCACAGGTGAAAACTAGCCAATATGGCACTGCCACAACTACAAGTTTATTCAGTGTGCATTGTTCCTTTCAAATAAAATAATGAAAAACTATAAACTAAAAAAAAAAAAAAACAACCTAGGAATTGACACTCAATTTAATTGTTGTGCACACCAGTAAAAAAGCAACTTGAATCATTAATATCTACATGGCTTTACAGCTATATTAACAGCTCAAAAGATATGTAGATGGATATTTCTTAAGATGCATTTGATCCTGTTTTGGACATATTGGTATATCATCACCCAACCAGGAGACCTCAGATAAGTGCACCCGCACACAGACTCAAAGTTTGAAATGCAGTCTGTAATGTCATCTTTCCATATTATTGCAAAGACTGGCACTGCTGGTGTGTCCAACACCAGTGGGTGGGGAGAATCCCATGATTGATGGTCCTCAGAGGCACAACATTTTATCATGTTGAAGGAAAAGTGTTGCACAATAAAAGCCTGTAGGCTGACATGTTTATTGTTAACTTAAAATAGGACGGTCACCACAGGGGACTTGTGTATGTCTTGGTAACTGGTCAACACACTCATCAGAATGACCTTTTTGGAAGACAGAAGAACCAGCCACCCCTGTGGAGTGGGCAGGGGGCGGGGGTTACCCTGTACTGAGCCAAACAAGGATGTCAGCCTTATGATTTTGTGACTGATCACCAGACCATATTTGGTGCTAAAGTCGTGAATTCATCAATTCAGTGATAATGTTGGGGTTAAGTTGTTGGTCTTCAGTCGATGTTAGTAAAGTCAGTTCTATTTAATCTCATAACATCAACTGATTGAGTGCAGCCGGTTACCTGAATTAATGAGGTATGTCTCATTGGGCGTTTCTCAATACCAAGTTCGCCAAGTTCGGACTTGTGAACTTTGAAGTTCGGACTTGGTGAGGTCGACTCGGGAGTCCAGA
The DNA here is from genome assembly GCF_902150065.1 of Myripristis murdjan. NCBI lineage: Eukaryota > Metazoa > Chordata > Actinopteri > Holocentriformes > Holocentridae > Myripristis > Myripristis murdjan. The sequence continues at coordinate 1,134,051 of NC_043982.1, forward strand.
CTTGGAGGACATACGGTCATTCTGCAATTGGAACAGCAGCGTACTTGATGACTTCTCCATCTCAGCTGTCTTGGCAATATTTAATATAACCAGATATCCTGTGGTGTTTATAATAAAAAAGAAGAATGATATAATAAATAAATGAAATAATAAATTACAGACTGCAGCTCAGAGAGGTACTATTGATATTATAATAATTACTACAACTCCGCCTCGTTCTCGTTTTCATGGGCTAATTTATCAATTTTACAGTTATGAGTTCTCTCCTCCGGTGTTGCCGCCGTCATCGCTGGTTGGTGCAAAATGCATGCTGGGATACCTGGCTGTTCCAAGTCCACACAAGTCACCAACTGATGCGTCCTCGCTAAAAGGGGCGGAGCAAGATCACATCTGGGAATTTGGACCGAACTTGGTCCAAATAATAACTTCAGTTATTGAGGGACAGTCTAATGTACAGTGAGGTCACTCAAATACTGAAAAAAGTCAATGAGTTTAATCCTCATGTGACTGTCTCCAGTTTTGGCTTCAGAGAAGGAATTTAAAAAAAAAAAAAAAATGACACCCCGTTGTCCAGTTTGTCATATTACAGTTACATATAGCCCAGATGCTTCACCATTTCGTTTTTGTCCTATTGTATCTGTTGCTAACTGTTAGTTAGCAACAGTTGTGCTACAGTCAGTAACTGTGGTGCTCCAGGTCAGTTAGAAACTATGATCTTAAATCTCTTTGACAGCAACAGTTCTGTTCAAGGCTTTGGCAGCTTTGGTGTCCACTGCCACGCCTACACGTGGCAATAAGAGAGTTAATAGCACTGAATTTCATTGATGATTAATATGTTATATTGAATAAGTACTATATTTATATTAGATTTCCAAATGGTATCAAGCTATTCTCAGCTCACTGGTTTATCCGTAAAGAACAACTGCTCTCAGTTCACTAGTTAGCTGAACTGAACGGTCGACCGTTTTTCAATTCAGTGAGTGGGACTACACAGTCGGAGCTCCAGTTACGAATGAATGAATCTTTTGAATGAATCTAAAGGTTCAGTACACTGAAACGAACCTGCTGAGCTTATCCACCCATCTTATCTTCTCATTAGCATATCAACCGAACTTCACAGTCAATGCCTGCCACACTGAAGAAGCCATACCTCTGGATCTACACAACCTACCAACACCACATACACAGCCATACTCTCTGGAAATCAATCGCTCACTCATCGTCAGTACTTGAGCGTGCCGAGTTTCATGAATTTTCGCTCCTAATTATCAGGTGAAAAACTGGCTCAAATAGAAAGAAAGATGTTCCATTTATACATTTGTGTTATTGAATAATCACTACCCCCACTGGTGCTTATGTATTGTTTGTGGATTTTTTTTGTTTTGTTTTGTTGCTCTGACTGTTTAAGAAAAAGAAAAGTTATCACTTTTGCTTTATTTAGAACAAGGATTCCTTAAATACTATATTTTTTAATGTTCAATTATTATTCTTTTTCAATACAGTGTTGTCTTATAGATTGTTTTGTGTTGTGTGAAGTTCATGGTGCTGTTGAGCTGAGAGACTAATGCTGTGTTTCAACTCATGACGATGGAGACAACCCTCTTAGAGCTTAACAATACACACTGGGTTCAGTGACCTCCAGTTTAAAAGTGAGTTTATCAGAGAGAAAAATGAAACGCAGGTCACACAACATACAATAGATTCCTCAGTAAAGAACCTTTTGTCCTGTTTTCCTTGTCTTCCTGTTGTTTATGGCAGCAGATGGTCAAGAGGCTTCTACATTAGCCAGAGGTTGTTAGCCGAGTTTGAACCTGTAGCACGCTAAAACCCAAAATGCACACACACACACACACACACACACACACACTCCCTAACCCTCAACAGGAATGTTTCCTCTAATTGACAAGGTTTCAGTAAGGAAAAATGGAAAAGAGAAAAATGTCTCATCAGATCAGATGGGTTATGGAACAGGATATAAATACCAGGAGAGAGCTCTGAACACACACTGAACTCAAATACTATCATTGAAATAAGACTGTATGTATTATGTATGTATTATGTATTAAGAGACTTTTCCAGCTTTTCCCTTAGTACATAAGAGCCTCAGCTCCCTCAGCTTGTTCACCCCAGGACTCTGACTGATGCTGCAAACCTCTTGGGTCAGGAGCTGCAATCACCATGAGGAAGAGGACAAACAATTATATTAGATATCAGTTATACCAGTCATGCTATCACTAATACTGCCACTGTTATTCTACTAATACTACAGCTAATATTACACCACCACTACTATTACTACTACTACTACTACTAAGTAGTATTACTACTACTTTACTAATTTTTTGTTGGAGTACCAACCTTGTAATGTTCAGTTTCTGCCATTCATAAACCATGGAACTGATAATTGAGTATGTGAAGCAAATATTTTCTGAGGGACTATTTCCCTGCAGAGACACCATGTCACGCCATCCAGTTTCAAGTCATGAAAACACAACAGTGCTGTTTCTTGAAGTCTCTGAAAGTTAATTTTCATATCATACTGGAATACAGTCACCAGAAAAAAGGGGAGGAAAAAATTATATCAGAGTCCTAAAATACAACTGCTTTTATACATTTTTATTATGCTAAACATGCAAAATCACTGTTATGGTCATATACTGAAACTTAATATGATTGTAGAGCATGTATTCAGTCACAAATTGCTGTGAAATCAAAAGAACCAAGAAAATATAACAATCAGTCACTTTTAATAAAATAAAAACTGGCACTGCTCCTTCTTTCAGGCCCAGTAAAGTAAAGTAAAACTTAACAGTTTTATTTTTTAATAAGATCTTTAAAAAAAAAAAAATAATAAAAAAATTATATCTTCCCTTGGACAAAGTTCAGTGTTCTTTTTCACTATCTGCCTTTTCCAGGTCAGGTGGAAGACTAAAGCCCTCCTATTGGCCAGCACAGATCAGCTTGCTCCAGGTCTCTCAGGTCAGAATCATCTGCTTTGGTCAATGACCCAGTCTTCCTGTCTGCTCTGTGATTAGCTGGACAGCAGGGGCGTGGCCATACGAGAAGCATCAAGGGAGGCTGTTGAATTGTGAAATGGGACAAGATGTGTCATTTTCAACACGTTCCTGTGTCTGGGTTTGGAACAACACACACTGGTGTTTCTCTTCAACACCTCATATTGCTGCTGTCATTTGAAAACCCACCCAACCCAGTATTGGTGCTGTTCATGTCTGAATTTCATATGAAAGATTGCATGCTGCTCTATCTGATGGGAAATGTCTTAAACTCTTGAGTTCAAGAACTCAAGATTTAATTGCATAAACTCCAAAAGTGCATGCATTCTGTGGAGCTGATATTGTGAAGGTAGAAGACTTTAACTCAACAACAGTGGTCTGCTGTGTAAAATATGAACTGCATTGTGGCTGCTGTCTGTCCGTCTCTCTGTACAGGCCTGTGTGTAACACTTATCTAGAAAGATAAAGCAGTCTCATCAACAGGTCACTTCAACCTCTGGCTTCAGTGAGTTTAATAAAGTTGAATGGCATCAAATGCTCTTTAAAGGAGAACACTGATGTCATGTAGAGTTACAGCCAATTTCATTCTGTTAACATCTAGTTTACATTTTCTTCAGTCATCTTACAATGCATGCTCTATGTGGGAGGGTGTAATTAAGTCAGATAGGTAGTGCTAGCCCATTTAGAAGACAGACCAATAAAAAGACTTTAAAATCTGCCCTGGCATGAATCGGGAGCCAATGACGGGAAGTTATCAAAGTTTAGGGTAAGATCACTAAAAAGATACTTATGTGTAAGGGGACCAGTGACCAGTATTTCAGTGTTAATCATCAGGAAATCTGAAGACATACAACCTCACCACTCAGATATTATATTGCCAGTGCAGAGTGGTCATTGTGCTTGATGGGGATGAAGAGTTGAGTGTTGTTAGCATAACAATGGAAGCTTACATTTTAGCTGCAAATAATATCACCCAGAGGGAGCATGTAGATGGAGAATAATAGAGGGCCAAGGAAAACCATAGCTGAGCTCTCGGTACTCAGTGGTCTTACTGTTGCAGTGGACAAACTGCTTTCTCTCTGAGACATAAGATTTAAAATAAGAGAATGCCAGGTCGCAAATAACAAGGCCTGATCACACCCATTTTGAAAAGCACAGGGTGAAGTGCCAGATTTAAGTGACAAACATAGAACACTGAGCATTGTTGGGCTGATAACTGAAAAAAGCTCTATATTAACGTTTGGCTGGTAAGTGGTCAAGTAGGCAAGAAACTGCTTTATCAGAGTGCACCAATTTAGAAAGCGCATCTAAGGGGATAGTATCAAACTGGGTTAAAACGTGCACATCCTGATTAATATTTGGACGAATGATGGAACGCGTGCGAGTGAGCTGATTTGATTGGCTGTTTTGAATATTGTCACAGATAGAGTGTATTTTTTGTGTGAAAAAAGTCAAAATTGTTTGCTGTAAAAGAACTAGACTGAGGGGAGTGATTCTGAGTTAGTTTAGACACTGTGTTAAAAAGGAACCTAGGGTTATGTTTGTTAAGGTTAATGTTTGTTGAGTAGTAAGCGCTTTTGGCTGTGGAGAGTGTGCATTTATAATCTACCAGACTATCTTGCCAGGCAGGATGGAGGACCTCAAGTTTGTTGGTGCGCCAGTTACATTCATATCTCCTACATGCTTGCTTCAACAAAGAGATATCATTATTAAACCAAGGTGCTGAGCGTTTTCATCTATTTTTTTGGAATTAGTGGTGTTAATGCATTACGTGTGGAATCTACAGCAAAATGATTACATTTTCAAGATTTACTTGTTTTTAAACTATAAACTGGGGGCTTAAAAAGGCAACTTCCCATAGACTTAAACTGTGACAAAGATGTCTCTAAATTGGTGGCAAATTTTGTGAAGGTACATCAAATTCCCAGTAATGACAATTTTCTTTTCCACTAAAGCTGGGCTAAACAATGACAGTTTGTAGAATTTCACAGTTAAAGGTCTGCTTGATGATGATGACCAGCTAGGTTTACTAGCTTATGGTTAACTGGAGGAGCTAATAGGAGAAACACAATATTGCGAATATTATGCTAACCTTGTGTGACGCAGCAGAACACACATATTCAAGTGATCAAAATTGCTTTCGTATTCTATTTCTTTCAGGCTATAGCCACAGTACAGTGTATCTGCACAGTGATCACAGCACTTGTTTCCACAGCAAATAAATATAATATAATAATATAAATATAAAAGAAATATAATGGCCATTTAACCCATGACCCAATTTCCCCTCAGGGAAATAAAGTATAGCTGACTCTGACTCTGATTCTGATTCATTTTATTCTGTACCAGCTGAATGGCAAACATAGGAATTTCAGCCTCTCAACCTGGCATAATGGAATAAGAATAAAACAAAGTCGTCCAAACCAAACAACCTCTTCATGTTTACTGTAAGGTATTTTCTCACTCTGTGAAAACTGTGTGTTCATATTGTACAAGAATGAATGGCAGCAAATGACTTCTTCGGATCATCTCCAACTATGCTGACTGGTTCTGCTATCTGCACATCAGTGAGGGATCCGGGTCTGTTCATACTGTGGAAAAAACTGCTGGTATTATCCTTCAGTAGAGAGACAGTGTGGGGTGTTGGTGGTGCCTGACGCTGCCATGGCCCAGGGGCACAAGGTCAGGGAATTAAGACATGATACTTAGCGTACAAACTCTCCCTGGGTGTGCCATTCCTCAAAGATTTACACCCATTTCTCCTCCAGAAAACTCCACAGTGTACATTCTCTCATATGAACCTCTATAGTTTGCAGCTCTGAGGGAAAGAAAGGTGCCTTGATCTCTCATAATCCCCTCCACCATCTTAATCTCCATTAAAAGCATTCTGAAGGGGAAATTAGCATGTGATTGTTGGGGGCTGATGGGAAAACCACAGTGGTCTGTTTGTGTAGGCAACGCTTTCCCAGTTCCAGTCATAGCATATGACTGCTGGAGCCAGATTAAGAGTAATATGCAGTTATTAATGTAAAATCCGTGCTACACACAAAAAACACCTTAACCTGGACTCAGTGGGTGAGGTCATTCAGAGGTCAAGTGGTTTGGGATCTACATGAACAATTTCAGCGAGCTTGTGTTTACTAATACCAGTTCATAATGACCATATATCCCTGGGTAAAAGCAAGTGGGGTGCCATGAGTAATATACGGTGCAATGAGAAATATTCTGCAGGTTTTATCTCAATCTGTTTGACTACACAAAATTTGTGTAGTCAAAAACTGCGCTGAAGACAGGAGTCAAGCAGGGGTCAAGCAGGGGTCAGCAGGTAGCAGAGGGAGAGCTGGAATCTGCAGCAATGATATCAAGCCTGAGGAGTAAAACATAATAGAACAGAATAGAATTTAGGGGTATGATCAAAAGTAAGTGTAAAAGTAAATTCGAATTTCTGAATAAGTTGACAAAAACATGACCAAAAAAATTAAAATAACCTGCAATTCTTATTTTAATTTTAATTGTATACCTAATTTTGATTATCTGGTGGAAGAATATAGAATAGAATAGAATAGAATAGAATAGAATAGAATAGCTGTGTCTGATGTATTCCGCACATGCACACCACGATGGTGGCATACATGCACAAAGAAGAGCTAACACATTACCATAGCATGTTTATCAACCATTTACTACTTTGGGTAAGTTATTTAACATGTAAACCCTTAATAAATGTTAACAAGAGACATTTGTTAACAGTTACTTAATGCTTATTACTGGATTAATCAACTGTTAGTTAATACTTATTACTGTATTATCTAATGTAAATTGCATATTTATTAACTATCAAGTAATGTGTGAATTAGTACCATAGTTAACATGAACACCATTAGTGAATGATTACCAAGCACATTTATTAACTGGTAATTAACTGTAGTTCAGTCTTATTACTGCATGAATTCATCTTAATTAATGCACCCTTATTGTAAAGTGTTACTGAAGAAGAAGAGCTGCAAGAAGAAGAGCACTTTTGGTGCCCTTGTAGCCCAGAGGCACAAAAATGTAGGATGTACACAGACACCACTGTGTGGACATCTGTGGACTGGTGACAAAATTTACATCACCAGACCCTTGCAATCTTTGCGGACTTGCAGACTTACGGACGCAGTATAAATCAATACAAATTGAATAAAAGTATAAATCTGGCTTCATACACAAGCACACCTCAGCTGTCTGGATACTGTATCTGAAGAAATGCAACATCTAATCTCAAGTACATGTGGAGGAATAATACCTACTTATGCATATCAATAGCCTGTTAAGGTTTAAAGCCATTTGCCTTCAGTGCTGTCAGTGAGCACTCAACTTACAACCACTCTTCCTCTTTGTCAATGCAGTTTGAGTCATATTTGGCATATTTTACTTTGATTTCCCAGACTGTTCTTCTTGCCACATTAAACAATTTTGCAATTTTTGTGACCAGTGCTCCTGCAATGCAATCACTCTCTATTTGGCCTCTTTGGAGCCTTGTAAGTTGCCTTGTGTTGTTTTCATAACAGTGGTGATTGTTAGAGCTAATTAGCAGTCATGATAAAGGAGAATTCCTCCCTAAAACACTTTAACATGTCAAGAAACATATGTATAAATATATATAGAGAGAGTTTTTTTCATACTATTTTTTGCTTCTCAATAAATTTCTCAGCTAATGTTGCTGGTGCTTGGGTGTCACATGCAGCTTGGTGTTAATAATGAGTCTGATATCATCCATAGATGTTGCCAGATTGTTTTCAGCAGCCTGCAGTCTTTCTGAATGATAAATGTCTGAACATGCTCTTATGGTTTATCAAGAAAATCTGAATGGGATCACTATTGATAAAGAGAGTGTCACATACAAATGGTAAATATCACTAGCTTGTGCTAAAATACATGACAGCATTTACTTGTATATTATTTCCCAAACGACAGCTGACAAATACTCGCACGTGGTGAATTATGTCTATGTCATATGTCTTGTTCTGATTGGTTTGAGCATTTAAAGTAATGCATAGCAGTGTGTAAAATCTCTGTCAGGGAGATGGAGGCCAGAAGTTTCTCACACTGTGATCAACCCCTGAGATCCATCTCATCTCTGTCTCTTTAAACAGAAACCTGATGCAGAGGTTGCAGCGACCTCTGGGACAAATATTGACTGTCTGTCCTGAGCTGAGATAAACCCTCAGCATTGTTAAATAATTCCACCAGAGACAGAATTTATAGCCAGAATCCCTCCAAGTCTCTGCTTCACTTTGGAGGTGTAGATCATTTATATTTGCATTTTATATCCTGGTCATTTCTGTGACTCTCCACAGAGACTTAGACTGAGGTCAGCAATAACATAAGCTTCATTTTAGATCAGCAAACACTTGCAAGGGTCAGCCAAGAACGATCACAATGATAAAGAGATGAAGGGAAAGAAATAAGAGCTGAGGAGCAGTTATAAGAGGTGAGGAGAAGATGTAGCAACATTATTTTGTTTTTCATCCTCCTTCATGAGGCTGTTTGCAGATAGAAGATCTCATACTTCAGTCTTTTTCAGGTTTATGTCATAGCTTTGTTATTCAGTCAGAAATCCATAACTGTTTATCTGAGGGAGGTTGGGTCTGGTTTAATACTTGTGTGGGCAAGGAAACAATAAGGGAGTGTTTTTCCTACACAAGAGGCAGGGTTACTATCTTTTCCAGTTCATAAAACATCATATATTACAGTTGTTTGGCCCATTGTCAGCAGCAGTCATACAGCCAACAGTCATACAATCTTGAGGCTACAGAGAAGCCATGAACTCAAACTCCTTACTTAGCTTCTCAGCAACTCTTCCTACACTGCAAAAAAATCTTAGAACCACACCTGTTAAGCTTACTTCATGATCATTTCTGCCAAATTTGAGCTCTGCACTGGCATGTGATCTTGCTGGTTTCATACAAAGTACACTAAGTCCTCACAGATATGCATGTACTAAAGGTGCATCAGTATATTACAATTATTTAAAAAGACATTTAAAAACTGTCCATCGTGAGTAAAGCAATGTTATTAAAGTATTGCTAATAACAAGTTTTCATATGAATTATAAATCAGTATGCTAAGCTTTATTTCAATTTTAGATTTTTTCTGTTGTTTTAAATAGTTCTCTTCATATACTGGAAGTTATGGCTGTCATTGATTTTAATGGAGAGTGTATATTAACACAGATGAGATATGATATTTAATAGGTAAATGCAACTCAAAAAGATTTCTTTCAAGAAATTGCAATAAACAATTGAAACAAGAAATTACTCTATCCTGAAATTAAAACTACAACATTATCTGCAAGTTCAGCAAGATTATTCCACACAAAAAACGTTAATTAAGCTAGATAAGCCCAGAGACAACATCAAGTCTGTGGAGAAAAGATTGAAGGCTGGAAGTCAAAACTTCTGATGTTAAAGACAGTGGAAACAACATGTCTTGTAATTAAGGAAAAATGCTCAAAGGCACTCAAACACAGGTTTAAAAACTTTGATTTCTATTCACATATTAATGTAAAAAGATAAATATTGTGTCCAATGTGTTTCACTTCCCTGAGCTTCATCAGGAAATGAAATAGCCAGATAAAGCATTTTTTACATATTTTGCAGTGACTTGGATCGTTTTTCATGACAAGATATAATCCCTTGGCAAGCTTGTGTTTTTTTTTTTTTTTTTTCCCTTCAGTGTCAAGTCATATGCCAGCGCCTGGCCTCCTCCCTCCTCCCAGCAGATAGCGCTAGTACGGCTGTTCATCATCAAAAAAATCTTCAAAAGTAAATAAAAGTCATTGCAGGAACAAATTAAAAAAAAAAGCCAAACCCAGGCAGGAGGCAAACATTCCCCACGGCGCTGGGAGCTGCCAGCTCTGATCTGCGGGGGTGGAGGAGTTTGGAGGAGTTTGGCCAGCTTATGAGAGAATTATAAAAGTGAAAATGGACTCTTGGCTCCAGAGGGACGAGGGAAGATTGGGAAAGAGCGAGCCAGAGGAGCAGTGGTGGTTTCTGGGTAGTTGCTTACTGTATAAGCCTGGTCCCAGAAGATCCAGCACATCTACCTCCCAAAAAGATAACATGGTGTGCTTGTGAATACTGTCTGTATGTTTGTGTGTGTGTATGTGTGTGTGTGTGTGTGTGTGCATGTGAGAGCAGCTGCTTGAGATGTTTGACAGCCATGGACAATGTCTACCAACCTACTGTTAAAAGACCATATCAGTGATTTTGCATGTTCAGCGTCATATCTACAGAATTCATGTACTTCACTTTTCTGCTAATCTTTTCCTGAAACATCCAGTTGTATATTAGAACTCCAATATCATTTTTTGCTACCTTTTATCCGGCCACTGGTTTCATCACTGTAGTAGTCACTAGACATCACACTAGTTTTTTTAAAAAGCTGTTGTGTTTTGATGACTTGAAATTGGACAAAATTAAGGTGATCCTTCCACCGGAAAATAGTCCTTAGGGAGATGTTTGCTCCACACGGCCAATTATCAGTCACCATAGACCTCCACCGTGAAAAGATGGCGTGTCGTGGTGAAATATTAGAAAAAGCAACAAAGGAGGAGGTTGGGGTGGTGGATGGGTCATGGATGGGTCATCAAAAGTCAGGACTTTCATGTGTGAGACTGGAGTTTGATTCCCATATGAAGTGAGACAGGTGTTCATTTCCTGTGAAATATTTGAACCCAAACCATCACCTTTTCTTAACTTGAACCAAGTAGCTTTGGTGGCTAAAGCTAACCAAACTGTGACCGTTGTGGCTGCTGTCTGTGGACGTGTGCTACAGCATGAAAAGCCTGGCATTTAATGACAAACCATGTCTTCACAATGGAAGTCCATGGGGAAGATAATGACACTGAATGACATGTGAAAAGCAAAAATGCTTAGTGACACAGGCAACATGACCTTAAAAGTGGAATGCTGTTTATATGTATCCTATGATATCATGTTGATTATAGACTATGTTTTTGGTGGTGGCATGGCAGCTGATGTTTTCCTCAAAGTTTCCTGTAACATTCATATTTCTGTCATATTACAATTTCTGTAGCCTAGTAAATCTGATTCGTGCTATTTGGGAATATTGGTGTTGCTGATGATAAATATTAGGATGCTTATAATTTTTGATGGTACATTGACCTAGGGTCCCAGGCAATCACTGAGGCCAATATTCACTAAGTGAGAGTGAGGCAGTGTCGGGTCCAGTCTGTAGCAGCTGTTTGTAGGTATAATAACCAATATACAGTATATATTATCATTTGAATTAGAGCATTTAAAATAGTGTTTTGGTCCCAGTCTGTGAGGCTCCAGTCAGAAGCTTGCCTTTAACCACAGTCTGCCCTAAGTGCTGAACTATGGTTTTCTCCAGCTTAGATTCATACCTTATTATGTCCTTATGTTACACGTTTGTATGTGTGTTTGATGTGCATATTGTGTATTGTATTTTATCTTTTCATGCATTTTCATATATTTGACTAAAGTTCCTCTTTTTATAATGTTTTGTATGTAGTTACCTCACCTTTACATATTTTCACATATTTTATTATTGTTGCCTGCTATGTACAGTCCTTTGAGATAGACTTTATAATTTTAGGCTACAATAAATTTTGACTTGATTTTGACATGGGTACACAGATTAAATTTCATCCCTATGTTATTTCTTCTTTTTATCGTTCTATCCTTGCTGTCTCCTTTTTTTCTTGCTACCATCATGTTTGTGCTGTCCATTGCATCTGGTAGGAAGCAGAGATGTCATACAAGCACACATGCTTGTGTGTGTGTGTGTGTGTGTGTGTGTGTGAGTTTGGGTGTGTATATGTGCAAGTGCACGAGTGTGCATGTGTGTACGTGCATCTGACTGACTTTTTCTCCTCCCAGTGAGCAGAGGTCACTCTCTTCTCCACCGTGTGTTTTCATTCAGTGTGATTTACCTTCCTGAGTGGCTGGATGTATAGAGCAGAGCCGGCAGCCAGTGGGCAAAGTCCTTCGCACATAATCTGATTTACAGTGAATTTGATGCGATAAGCTACAGGCCAGAGAGCAGAGGGAGGTGTGAGAACCAACCAACCTCAGCAGAGAACACCAGCCAGCAGACAGACAGCATACTATCACACTCACATGCACACACACACACACACACACACACACACACACGCACGCATGCACACACGCACACACACATGCATGCACACGCGCACACACACACACACACACACTGTTACAGTGCATTGCCTCATCCAGCAGACCTGCAAAGGGGAGATCAGAGCTTTGTGCTGAAACAGCCCTTAATGGTTTAGTCATAACTCTCTATCCAGTGGCCCATATTCCTCTATTTAATATTTCAGGCAGTGCTGCCGGCTCTACATTAACACACTATGATGACATTTAGGGCTGTGGAGGTGTAATTCTGGCATCTTTAATGGACTGAGAGTACTGAACCATGTGGATTGTGTGTAAAGCTCACCACCTAGTGGCCACAGGTTGGTTCAGCCTTCCTGCTGCTTTGGTTGGAACCTGCTTCATCTGTGAGGCTTAACGCATTGAGTCACATATTGGGAAAACAGTGGAATGTGTCTTGATAATTTACAGACTCAAAATGTAGATGAATTTTAATAGACATGTGGGAAGGGAAACTTATAACTGTGGTTATGTTGTTTACGTCTGTACATCTTATTAAATGAAAAGCTAACAATGCACATCTACACACACATACACACACACACAATTTATGCAGTGTTAATAAGTGTTGCCTTTTTAGTGAGCCTTATTTTAGTTAATTGGACATTTGATGTCCACTAATAGAGTTGGTATGACTCTGGCCAAAACTTTCTAATGAGTTCACTCTCAGGGTTGTGGCATTGTGTTGAATTTTACAGTCAGAGTTAAATTCACACAGACAATTTAGCTGTGATCCTTGCAAATCTGCTCCTCTCACTGGACAATAAGTTTATAAATCCATCAATAGGGGAGACTGGGTACAGTGGTAACACATTTTGTCAGTAATTTGACAGTTTTGACATTTGACCTGTCAAACTTTGACATAAAGTCCCCACATTTGTCTGTTATAAAAAAAAAATAGTTATTTCATTCTCTATTAATATATTATAGTTTTTATTTTTATTTTAGTTGTTGTCAAATACAAGAGGTTCAGATAGCTTGGGTAAGATGTAACATATGAGGAAGGAGGGTAAAGTGAGTCCACACGATGAAATAAAGTATATAATGATTTTGTTCCTTTTGAATGCATCAAAGCACTAATTAATATAATCGTATTAATTAATATAATCATGTTAACTTAACTCAGTATTAATTAAAATGTAGACTTTGTCCAAAAAATGAATTTCTTACCTGAGTTGTTTGGCTGTAAAACCTGCAACTTTGAATACAAAGCCATGAAATTATACATGAGAGAACTCATCTGTGTAATACGCACTATCCATGAAACTATACATGCAACTGATGCTGTTACAACTATGTTTCAATAACATGCCATGTTACAGTTACAATTACAGCTATGTTACTGTTACAGCCACGTTACAATTATACCGGTTTCCCATACAAATCTGCGAATCTGTCAACTGTGAATACAATATAGCACGAATGTTTTCGGGCCAACAGGAGCTCTGAAACAGCACATCATTTAACTGATGATGGGGATCAATAAAGTTAATCTGGGGTTGAACATCAGGAACTTCTATGGAACCTCTATAGTGCCTTATAGACTTTACTATTCTTTTGTCTTCATATTGGTGGTTGTTTGCTCGACAATGATCATCAACTTGACGTTACAGTTAAAACAAACAAAAAAACAGGGTCAGGGACACCCTGTCCTCAGTATTGGCTGATATTTCCCCCAGGCTCTATCAGATACAGACACAGTGATTATGGTCGTCCTTATTTGCTCCCTGCAGAGATGACTTTATAGCATCTATATGAGACAGTATACGACTTGTAAAAGACTGGCTAGTCATTGGTGCCGTTGCATGAGTATGATGTCCAGGTCAGAGAAACAAATGGCAATCCATTAACCGCAGACTATTATCTGTCTGAAAAATGAGATTAAATGTAACTTTTATCACGATCAATACCACATGACACAGAATGCCTGATAATGTGTGCGTGTGTGTGTGTGTGTGTGCGTGTGCATGTGTACTTAAATTTTTCAGTTGTTTTTGGATCTTTGTGATATTTTATTAGATGATGTTTGTGCAACACTATGAGTTACATCATTGCACGAAGTGTCTTACATAAATAAATGTCTTGACTCGATGTTTGTGTGTATGTGTGCATGCCTAAATATATGTTTATTCACACATGCAGCTGTGTGACGTGAGTCTTTGCAGAAAGCTGTGTGTGCATGACCTCATATCACATGCGCATGCATGTGTATGCACAATATGTTGTACCTGTGTGTGTACCTGCATTTGTTTGCACTGCAGGTTTACTGTTGCACCACAACAAGAGTATAAAGTGCAGCTCGTACTGACTGCATGAGGTTAGTAGCGTGCATTTGAATTGAACATATCTATCTATCTATCTATCTATCTATCTCTGTATATACATCTGTGTATGTATATGTATCTATGTAATTATGTGTATATATATGTATATATGTGTGTGTGTGTCTGTGTATATATGTATATAGATAGATAGATTGATAGGTAGATAGATATAGATATATATTCTCTGAAACCTCACATTCTGCAGATAAACATAATTAGATCAATCATGTAAGTACTTTTGTTGCTGCAGTCAGCTCTGTGGTGACAGAGAGGTTCATTCAGAGCAGATTACCCTGTAGCTGAAAGACTGCAGCTTCACAACATCTTCAAATTGGAGCGCAGAGACAAAATAATTCACATAATCCAACAATAGCCTTGCAAGGATGAAGTGTTGCCTCACATCCCTCCCCAAATGCATCATTTCACCCCTTAACTTTTGTGGAAGCAACAGAGACAGGAAAAAGTGAGTCAGTTGATTCATAAAAAAATAAGGACCACTCAGCCCTGAAACTTATTTGGCTTGGGCAAGTTTTTTCTTCAGCCAATGCAAGGCACAAGGCTTATTTTTATGAGCAACACATTTCAAATAATGCCATATGTCAGAAATACTATGTGTTTAACCTAAACTAGTTCTGCCCACAGTATGAATAACTAACATCACAACCCAGTATCATGCCAAAGCGTATAATAGATGTATAAGCATATAATGAACACTATCAGTGTGTTAAGGCCTGGAGTACTAAGTGGACCCAAGTAGCAAGAAACTGAGAATGGAAGTTCAAAAAAAGGAGTAGTAACACGGAAGGGCGCAAGGCAGTCATTTTGCCTAGGGCGGCAACATGGGCAGAACCGCCACTGGTCGAAAACTGGAAAAACAGCAAAAAACGAGGGTGATGAGGTGACTGCCATCAGGTGTGCGTCCCCGCCCTCCCCTGCCCGGTGCCTCCCTGCACCTCAGGAGAAAACAGGTCAGCCCCGCCTCTGCCACACTCCATCACTGCAAGCAAACACCAAGACAGAAAAGCCAAACGCCACCCAAACAACCAAAAATATCCAACCAGAAATCCAGACCATAACACAGTGGCTGTGTCCGAAATCACTCACTCACTCACTACTCCCTACTCACTATATAGGGAATTCAATGTAGTGGACTATATAGTGAACATAAATAATCACTAGACATTCGGACACCCCTACAAAATGGCGTAATCACTATATAGTGCACTATATAGTGATTAGGGAGTGATTTCGGACACAGCCAGTGTCTTGTTTCTGCATTGACTAGGCATCACAACTACACGCACCACTTCTCAGGCTCTTATGAGGTCCACATGTGTTAGCTTGTCAGCTAATTGTCAGCTTGTTACCGTCTTAGTGTTAGCTAATTATTAGCTTCTTAGCTTGTTTGCTAATGTTGGCTAAAACACCTGAGGCAGAGTTTGTGCTCTCAGCACGCTCTGGTGGTCAGAAAGCGCTTACTGCAGGTTTAATAGTTCGTAATAATATTTCAAACGGAAACAAAAATGTTCCTGCTAAGATAATGCTAACATAATGAACTAACATAATGAACTATTGGGTAAAGTAATAACACAGCTCCGCCAAACCTGTGGGGTGTCAGACTCCAAATAGGGTCCTCCCAGTCCCTTCTCCTGTTGATGTTGTGAGGACTGGAGAGGCTCCAGTTCAGTGGCATTAGGGCAGCATCTGGCACGTCAGCTGTTTGTGAATGTCTGCAGTCAGAGCTGGGTGCATTGTAGCATACTGTGGAGGTGAAGAGAGAGCACGGTCACAAAGCCAAGCTCCTGGTTTGCTCTTCATTCTGACACTCAGTGACGATTTTGTATTCTTTATGATGAGGATGATTATTATTATTGTTATCGTTGTTGTTGTTATTACTTTTCATTTTTTATTTATCCACTAAGATCCCATTGTGGTACAACATATCTTCTCACAGGGAGTACTGCAGGAATGCAGCAAAAGCTGAAAGTCACACATAAAAAACAAACAAAAAAAACATTCACTTACACTAACACGTGTTGTGTGTGTGTGTGTGTGTGTGTGTGTGTGTGTGTGTGTGTGTGTGTGTGTGTGTGTATTAGGTGCATAGAAAGAAAATGAGTTTTACCAAGCTCTGACTGCACTTTTCGAAGTGATAGGAGAATCTATCTGGAGGATCTAGTTGGACATGTAAGAAGCCCAACTATGTTAATACCAACCTATGCATTTTTCTCCAGGTACAAAGTGCAGAACTTGTAAGAGCTTCATGCAAAATGCAATGGAAGGTTTGTGAGCCAGCACCTGCTAGAAAGAGAGCTGCAGTGTAATGAACACAAGCTTGGAGACTGAAAGAATTAGCCCTTTTCACATCTGGGTTCCTTGTCTAACTAAGGCCTTGGCTACAGTTAGCCTCTGTTCACACTATTACTAAATAACCCACGGTTAACAGGTAGTTTTGGGTTAAGGATTCATAATTTAAAATCAAAGCCCAGGGCAGAGAAATTCAATTTCAGTGGTCCAGTGTTGTGTATACACACACACTCACATAGGGGAGAGTGGGGTAAATAGTGCCAATTTTTACTTAAAGTGCCTTTAAAGCGAGGGGATTACAGTAATGCCTTCAACTAAAATATGCACATATAGTTTAGGAAGTTGTGCATCCCTGGGAACAATCACTTTGGATCTTATATAAACTGTTTGAGAAATATAGCTTTCAGAAAAAAAGTGGTTTTGTGGCACAACTTGCCCCCAGTGCAGGGTAAATTGTGCCATTAGAGAGAATACACTGGGGTAAATTGTGCCATTGATAATTGAAGTAAAACAGATCATTTTAATCTCACAAATGATAATGCTATATAAAAGCACAACAAATTCAATACAAAATTATTTATTGAACATTTATTTATTATTTTAAAAAGATCACAGGCCACTTTTCTATAACAAGGCCAAGCACCACATGAACACACACCCAGAACAAAATAAAAAGTCCAAAATGAGCACCTGCAAATCATCTTCATCTGAATCTGAATAGTTTTAGTGATCAAAGGTAAGAAGACAATGTACAATAACAATAAAATACAATAAAGTAATATATAGTATATAATCACAAGTTGTGCCACTGGCACAGTTTACCCCAGGCCCCTTTGGCACAAATTACCCCAAGCCCACCATTTTGAAAAAAATGCATGTCCCAGCTGTTTTGAGCTAACATCATGCTAACTGTATAGACTCATGGTGTAGCTTACTAAAGTACTAAAACCTGTGTGAACTGTTTTCAAAGTTTTCTATAATTGTTCAAACACAGCAATCAAAAAACCTTGATCATAGAAATTTTACTTTGGGGGGCAAAAAAATGTTTTTTGAACTTAAATGTGCTTACCTCTCAAACCATGTGTCTCCCTTCTTTGCAGGATGAGTGAAATGGATGCCTCTTCAAAAATATGTGGTCACATGACCAACTTCTTCTATGGTTTTCTAGATAACAGGGGTGGCACTACTTGCCCCTTGGCACAAATTACCCCACTCTCCCCTACATAAACACATCTATATATACACATCTATCTATCTATCTATCTATCTATGTACATTACAAAAGCAAAATGAAAAATCAATAAATTATTGCAATGTATTTCAAATTAACTTACAAGATCATTACAACAAATTTGCCCAAAAATTAAAAAAAAAAAATAAATCCCCCAAAATATGAACCTTTATTAACCTTTCAAAAAAGCTCCTGTGTTTTAAAGGGTTCATATATATTATGCACACAATAAAAGTAACAAACCTCTTGATTTATTTTTACATAATAAAAAGTCTTTTTCCTGAACATTCCACGCCCCTCACTTTAGAAATGACGGCTCTGCCCTTGATTGGATCGCATTTAATTTTAGACATTTTCTAGAGCATGATCTGCTTTCTTTGATCTTGCAACATGCAAGTGCCCTTCCATTTAAGGATTAAGCAAGGATTGAAGATTGACAGTGTAGATGATGAGTTGCTCTGCCTTATCAACAGCAGCGTGGAGTTCAGTGTGGCCTTTTCAAACAGGGAGGAGGGTTTCACAATAGCTGACGAAGCCGAAGCGTACGCCTGTGATCTGAGCCAAGACCTCTGCAGGCCAGGGTCGCGTTTTCCCGAGGTTCAGCTCAAGTTGACGCCTGCAGCCTCCTCCCTGTGGAGAGTCAGCACTGTCCAGGCTCCAGAGCTGAGATTACACCACAAATCTGAGTCCCCTCCCCTGAGCTCTGGCCAGTTCTGCCCAGGTTAAGTTAGTTTACCCCCCTAAAGACAGGGAGTTTAGCTGCTTGGTCGCATTACAAAGAGTGGGGAGGTTAATAACTTATTCTGTGTCGAGGGGGCCTGTTTGGAGGATGGGATCTACATGGGGTCCCTTGTGCTGAGCCAGGCTTTTGATTTGTGCAGAGCAGTGTGGGTTTTTACATTGCTGGGGGGAGGGGGGAGGGGGTGTAAGTGATTTCAGGCTCAAAGAAAACAAATGACAAAGTGTTATGGGCTTTGGATGAACACTGATAGCCACTACTCTGTTCCTTGGAGGCACTTTGAAGAAATTATACAGTTCCTCAATAAGGAAACGTGAACTGTTCTAACTCCCTATCCCTATCTATCCTGCTATCCTATGACAAGAAAGAAAAAGTGACAATGCATACGCACACACACACACACACACAAACACACACACACATACAAAACATGCACACACACAAAAAGAAAGAAAAAGAGTGAAAAATGGAAAAGAGATCTAATGGACATCCTGTGTATTCCAGCACTGACCATTTGTGCTGATGTCTGCAAAATTTAAGGGTTGCAGTGTTTATGCTTCCCACTTAATTATATTTATATCCTTTTTTAAATACATATATTTTTTGAAGTTTGCTATTTTTTCCATTCAGATTTTTTTTTTTTGCTTGTCTGTATATCTGTATCTATATATGTTTGTGACAGCAGTTCCTCTGTTTAATGTACACTTGTTGGCGTTTTTATTTCACACTTTGCTTTGGCAGTGTAAATACCTTAAAGATAAAGCCGCTTTAAAATGAATCAAGTTGAACTGAATTGAATTGAACTGCATTGAACTGAAGTGAACTGCATTCAGTTGAGCTGAAAGAGACAAAGAGACAAGGGTGGTGGGCAGAGGCGAAAATCCCATTTCATTATGGGGGGGGGGGGGGGGGGGGGGGGGCAATAAACAGCAAAATTTCAGAGAGTAATTCCCGGAGGGGACATGAAAAATTGCTGTCTGGCACTGTACCTACTGTAGTTTTTTCTGAACTTTTATTGCTGACATGGGATTGAAACAGTGTCAGTGCTTCACTCGTGCTCTTGAGACGTTGCTATGGCTTAAGTTGTCCACCAGATGTCACCGTCACTGAAGCCTTGAAGCTTTGAATCTTGTTCAGCACAATTGTTAGGAAAGCCTCAGTGCTTCATGAGGCTTCACCTGCCCAACACTACTTAAAAAAAAAAAAAAAAAAAAAAAAAAAAAAAAAAATTATCAATCTAGAGACAAATTCAAAATATCAGTAAAATATGAACTATTTCTGACATTAATATCCTGACAGACTGTTTGAAAGAATAAAAAGCTCAGTATTTGCTCCTCCTGTGGTCTGTCCTCTCTCTCCCTCACTGTCCTGCACTCGCTTCAGCTTGGAAACAGTCATTAGCTATTAGCTTAAACAGAGAGCTGAAAGAGGCAGGTTTTGGACCAAGCAGGGAAAAACATCGCTTTTCATATTACAGCCTTGTGCTTGGTGAACAAGTGGTGTGATAAATGACTTACTGTCATTGTTGTCCATCTTGAGAGCGTTGAAGCTGCTTATCGTTTTGTTTCATGCACAGGTGTTCACTGATACACCTCCCAAACCTACTTCGGCATTTTACGTTGCATCACTCGAATGCGCTTCGGGAAGCCTCGATAATAATGACGTAGGAATCCTCCGCAGGCTACACCGTCCCAATTCACTAAACTTTTAGTTCAGGTAAACTTGATATCGGCACCTACGTCGGACGCCTCCTACGTGGGCACCGTGGGCTGCGAGTAGTCATCTAGCCCTTCGATTGAGACAGACCCACTTTGATTTGAAACAGAGCCACTGGCTGTCGCCACTAGTATCGCCTTTTGAGGGTCTTTTTGGTCCCTCGCGCGTCCCGTAGTTGCAGTAAATATGGCGTCGGATAATGACAGCGATGAGGATTTTGTGACTTATGGCACTCCTTTGGAGCCTCTAGAAGAAGGTAGAAGAGTTTTATAAGCCCACCTGTTGGCAGTGTAACACATTGTTAATATTAATGTATACGAACAAAATAGCTGCGACTTTTCAAGCTGCCCGTTTAAGATGTTTTGCCAGCGAGCATGCTTAAAGCAAGACACTGTTATGCTAACTGTTTGCCTGGCACTTCTGGGTGCCGCTGAAGCTCAGTTTCAATTAAAAAGTGCTGCATGTAATTTGAATTTATGCCGGGTTGAAGAGTGGCTCCTAAACATTTGCGAAATGCCCAAAGTCACGTCCCTTGAGTTAGCGAACATTATGTGTTACTTGTGTCAGTAAACAACGGAGCATTGCTATGCCAATTTTCTGAATGGAGTTTGGCGTACATAGAGAAATGCACGTGCCGGGGCTATCATTTGTCATGTTTAAAATCCCCCAAATTCAACTGTCCAACCCAGTGACATAGTTAGTATGTGGAATTGCATCGGAATGTGATAGTCCATGACCCTGTTGTCATTGGTAACAGCGTAATCAAGTAGGTTGACTCTTTCAAGTATCTAGGAATCCACCTGGATAACTTACTTAAATGTGCAGGTAGATGTACTGTGTGCGAAATTGGCTCAAAGATTGCACTTTCTCCGCAGATTAAGATTGTTTGGTGTGAGTACTGAAATCTTGACCACTTTTTATAATGCTGCACTGGTTAGTTTAATTCAGGGGTCACCAATCATGTGCCATGGAGGGCCGAGAGGCTGCAGGTTTTCATTCCAACCAAGACCTCCACCAGGTGATTTCACTGATTAAAGGAGGAGCTAATCAGTGAAATCACCTGGTGGAGGTCTTGGTTGGAATGAAAACCTGCAGCCTCTCGGCCCTCCATGGCACATGATTGGTGACCCCTGGTTTAATTGGATATGGGATGGCATCCTGGTTTGGCCCCCTCACTGTCCAGTGCAAAGCTAAGCTTGAAAAGCAGGTGAAAATTGCCCTGAAAGTGATCGGTAAAAAAGATTCAGCGTCCCTTAATCTGATTTTTGAGAACATTGTGGTAAATCAGGCAAAAAAAAATTCTGCAAGACCCTTCTCATATTCTGTATCCAGAATATTAAGTACTTCCTTCAGGGATACATTATAGAGCAAGCAGGTACAAATATAATCGATATAAGCTCTCCTTCCTCCCTACTTCCATAGCACATTTGAACAAACAACGTGCTATACGTTAGGTGTTCTCTCATTCTTCTTTTTGTCCTCTCTGGTGTGCAATTTCGATTGTTTTTATTACTTTTATCTTTTACTCTGTTATGTTTTACCATGTTTCATACTTGTTCTATTGCACTATTTTTATATGTTTTGATGGTTTTATCTTTTTCTGTCTTAGGAGAATGAGCTGCTCTCCTTTCTTGTATCATGTAATTTATTTCGTGCAATACAGTTTCAGCAAGTGCAATATCAGTGTTATGGACTTATGCACTTTATGCACTTTAGTGGGGTGGTGCAATATATGGTACATAGTGTTGAAGTTAGGCGCTGACTCATGTTTATGTCTTGTGTCTTTTTTGTATAATTAAATGTTGCATTGAGAATGATGTACTGTATTTGCAGCTGAGGCATTGGAAGTCCATGACAAATTTCCCTCTGGGGTCAATAAAGTCATTCTGATCCTGATTCTGATTCTGAATCAGTTCTCAAACAGGTCCCTCTGCCAAAGGGTCCTGTGCTGCCCCACTGAGAAATCTCCCTAATGAAGTCAGCGAGGCTTTTAGCAGAAAAAACTGTTGAATTTCATCCAGCCAAACAGGTGACTGCAAGCCTTCACTTGTCTACTTTCACCGCGTTGACACGCGCTTTATCTCCTATGTACAGAAGAACTTTTAAGCTTTGTTAAGGACAGATACATCCCGGTTTTCCATCATAACAAAGTTGAAGATTACAGCCTTGACTTCTTAGTTGGTGCTGGACTTCCGAGCAGTATGCTCACTTCCAAGTCAAATATTGCCAGTGCCAGTTTATGTGTTTTATGAACATGTTTATTCAGTGTAAATGAGTGAATTAGAGAACGTATTTTGCAAAGTGTCGCCATTAACATAGCAGCAAGCTGCTGCGTGGGAGTCCAGCATCAACAAAGACGTTAAGGGTGCCATTTTTAATTGTGATACAGTGGAAAATCAGGGTATACCTCACTAAGTATGTTTATTTGTACATAGAAGATGTAGCAGGTGTCTGCATGGTGAAATTAGCCACGTCAAGGATTACAGGCACCAGTTTGGTTGGGTGAATTTCAGCATAATTTTTCACTACAGGTCTTGCTGAGTTTTGTACTTTAGGGAGAATTGTCTATGGAGCAGCACAGGACCTTTTGGTGGAGTCAACAGCTGCAACAAGCCTACCAAAGCATCCTGTATCAGCCCTAATGGGGAATATGTGTTTTTTTTTGTTTTTTTTTTACTTACCTAACTTGTGTGTTTCCCCAGATGAGCCGCTGAGGAAGCCAGTGCCTCTCCACGAACAGACAGTGAAGGATGAGAAGGGACGCTTCCAGAGGTTCCATGGCGCTTTTACTGGGGGCTTTTCCGCTGGTTACTTCAACACAGTGGGCTCCAAGGAAGGTTGGTTCAGCCTCAAAACACCGAGTTATCTGCCTCACATAATTCTGTTCTAGCCTGTGTAACTGTTGGATTTTGTAGTGAAGGGTTTAGTGGTTGACCAGGACCTGGGTCAGGCCTGATTTGATGCTCATTTTTTGTCATACATTTAACTGCAAAATAATGTTAACCATATGTGTGGTACATAGTGTAAACTTGGGGAAACACTGAACAACTCTCTCCAACTTGTAGTTGGAAGACAGTGTGACTATGTCTATATACCACCAGAAATCAGATTATAGTTATAGTTTGTTGTGTTTCTCTGATTACCCCAAAACAGTTTACATATCCTAAATCAATAATTGGGTTTCCTCCAACCCTTTACATATCCTGGACTGTTCATGACAGAGGTGCTGTAGCCTGTGCTGAGCCACAGGAATGCACCAAACTATCGGCCTCTTGTTGTGGAGACTTCCCTGAGCTTTGCTTATTTTTTGTGGAATGTCAAACAGCTCTGTGAGCATGGATTTTTTTTAGGACCAAGTATTTGGACAATAAAACACTAACAGTAAGTATTGTTATTGTTACAATTAAAACATAATCATATTTCATGATTAATACAACAATAAATGTGACATTATAACATAATTATATAATTATTTGAAGTATACGGAGATAATTATCGTTATTAACTGATGTGGTAAATTTGATTTTAAACATTTCTGGCCATATCACCCAGCCCTACTTTAGCTCAGAATCTTTTGAGCCTTGCCCCGAATATATTTCAGTCTAGACAAATCTGAACATTGCAGAGCAGAACTTTTGTCTGAATGGAGGTAGGACGGTAATAAACCACCTGCCACAAAACAAAATGCAATGACTGAAGTCACTGACTTCAATCCATTTCTGAACTCCTGGCCTAGAGGAACTGAAAAGAAAGGGTGCAGCTGAATTATATCTGTGTGTGTCTTGTGTGTGGTTGTGCTGAGAGAGAGGAGAGAGAGAGAGATGAGGACTGAGGAGACGATGTTTGAGAGAGAGGAGATGAGGACCGAGAGGCGAGAAGGAGAGAGAGAGAGGACCGGAGAGAGAGGACGAGAGAGAAGGGAGAGCGAGAGAGATGAGGGAGAGGAGAGAGAGAGCGGAGAGGAGAGATCGAGACGTGAGAGGAGAGAGAGAGAGAGAGAGAGAGAGAGAGAGAGAGAGAGAGAGAGAGAGAGAAGCGCATATGTTAGCATGGTCTCTGTTCTTATTCCTGTGGTGCCAAGGTTCTCCAACAGTGCTGAGGATGCTGTTTTGTCATTATGTGCAGCCATTACACATGTCTACGCCTATTTATGGTGCTCATCATGTCTATGAGGCCTAACTGATCACACAAGCTTCTAAACCAGTGATTCTCAACTGGTGTTACCACAGGGTCCACATTTGTCCATCCTTATTAAGTCATGTTCCACCCAGAATAACTTTTAATTTTTATTTTTTTCCTCTAGACAGCAGTCAGTGTGTCCTGCACTTTGTTAATCTAGTCATCCGTCACATGGTCAGATTTTAGATGCCATGATTATGCCACAATCTGTAGCCAGATTTCTGCATGAGAAACTCGAACACAATGAACATAATAAACACAAAATGAGCCAAATACAATGCATGTGCAAATAAACACACAATATACAACACTCAGGAGAATAAAAACTTCTGAGAGATGCTTAATTTTATATCAGCGTTACTACAGATACAATGAAATGAAAACCATACCTGCCACACATAGTCCAGCTACAGAGTGGTTCAGAAACACTGTGTGACCCAGTTCTGGCCCTAGCAGATGGACAGAGCTTGGTGAAGTTCCCACCACAAAAGGCCAGTGTTGTTCTGCAGGCTGCAGCACCACGCCTGCCAGTGGTAACAAACCGAATGTAGAGAGAAACCTGATAACTGATCTGCTGTTTGTACGTTGGGGCTCTTGATAATTACACAAAACATATTTTAAATATAAACATTTTTATCATGCCATTTGCAAGAAATCACAAAATAAATTGAAGGCTCATTTTGCATTATTGTTTTTTGATAGAAATGTTTGGTGTAGCTATACTCGGCCAATATAAGGCACTCTGCATTTAATTGGGATGAAGTTGAAGTTTTATAGTGTTGATCTTACCTTCACTTCCCTTTGTTTATGTGGAAGTTTTTTTCCCCGAAGTGTTAGATCCTCTTCACAAGCAAATGAATAATTAAAATTCCAATTTTTAATTGCTGATCCTGTGTTGATGCACTCTCAGGGTGGACCCCATCCAGCTTTGTGTCATCACGGCAACAGAAGGCTGAGAAACAACATGCCAGGCCGGAAGACTTCATGGATGAGGAGGTACAGAAATTCATCAGTAGACATAGATGGATAGATGTTGTTCTCATCATGTCTCATTGCATCATCCATTACCACCCAGAATGTTCCACACACTTTTAAAATATTGCAAAAAAACGTGCAAGTTCTGAAAAGTAATTCACTTTAATTCATTGTTGCCTGTTATGAAAAACATCCTCAACAGACTTGAGAAATGACCAAGAAAGGTTATCAATAACAGTAAACATCCTGCCTTCATTATTTGCCAAATAATCTTTATTTTATCATTACATAATTGCACTAGCATTTGACTCAAAAAGATGTGCCATAATAGCCCCTTTCTAAATATATGCTTTACAAATTTTATTGTCCAACCCTGGGAGCAACTGGCCCTAGAAATTTGAATTTGCGTCCATCTCTTGCATTATAGAAATCTCTGGTCATACAATGAATGTCCGGCACTCAACCAGGTGCAACCTGGTCTTGTTGATATAGTGAAATGTTAAAATGAGGTAGTTATTTAAGTTAATTAATGAATATCAAATCATGGATAAAAATGATCAGAGGTAATGGAAGCTGCTCCAGAACACTAGTAAACAGGCTATAACAGGCTATAAATTAAGCCTGGAATTCTCCATAGAAAGTATTCAGACCTCCTTCACTTTTTTCACATTTGTTATGTTGCAGCCTGATGCTACAATCTTTTAAATTCATTTTTATCTCACTAATCTACAGTCTGTACACTATAACGACAAAGTGAAAACAGAATTTTAGAAATTTATGCAAATTTATTTAAAAGGAAAAACTGAAATTTCACATTGACATAAGTATTCAGACCCTTTGCAAAAACACTTGACATTTAGCTCAGGTGCCTCCCATTTCTCTTGATCATTGCTGAGATGTTTCTTCACCTTGATTAGAGTCCACCTATGATAAATTGAACTGATTAGATATGATTTGGAAAGGCACACACCTCTCTATAGAAGGCCTCACAGCTGACATGCATATCAGAGCAAAAACCAAGCCATGAGGTCAGAGGTACTGCCTGCAGAGCTCAGAGACAGGATTTTGGAACACTACAAAAAAAAAAATCCGCTGCACTGAAGGTTCCATAGGAGCACAGTGGCTTCCATAATTCTCAAATGGAAGAAGTTTGGCACAACCAGGACTCTTTCAAGTCTGGCTGGGCGACCAGCCAGACTGAGCAATCGTGGGAGAAGGGCCTTAGTAAGAAAGGTTACCAAGAACCTGATGGTCACTCTGACTGAGCTCCAGAGATCCTGTGTGGAGATGGGACAAAGTTACAGAAGGACAACCTTCACTGCGGCCCTCCATCGATCTGGGCTTTATGGCAGAGTGGCTAGCCAGAAGCCTCTCCTCAGTGCAAAACATATGAAAGCCCCCTTTGAGTTTGCAAAAAAGCACCTGGAGGACTCTCAGACTGTGAGAAAAGATTCTCTGTTCTGATGAAACCAAGATTGATCTGTTTGGCCTCAGTTCCAAACGTTGTCTGGAGGAAGCCGGGCACCACTCATCACCTGCCCAATACCATCCCAATAGTGAAGCATGGTGGTGGCGGCATCATGCTGTGGGAGTGTTTTTCAGCAGCAGGGAGAACCCCCTGTGTTGAGTCACTCTTTAATGTAATCCACCCAAAAAACTGGAGAGAGAGAACTGATTAGTACTGATTGGGGTGTTAACGGTCTTGTGTTGTCAGGACTTGAGCGAGCATGGCATCGCCCCCCGAGAGATCACCACCAGCAAGGAGTTCTCTTCCAGCAGGAGAGACCTGGCCAGGGAGAAGGCCCAGGCCATCAGCGCCCTGTCTGCACCCATCCCTGGAGATACCCTACTAGAGGAGCTGATTGCACCTGCAAGGTAAATGCTGCTGAATCAGTTATGTGTTTTTGTTTGTTTGTTTGTTTTTGGTAACATTTTTTTGTTGTCATTTTTGGTGTATTGGACAGTTATGGACAAGAAAGACAGTGGAGAGAAGAGGAGTGGAGAATATGTTCCACGGGGAACTTCGTTGAGTAGAAAGGAGCAGGGGCATCATTTTTGGAGATATCAGCCAATAGCTCCTTTACTTTCAGTGAAATCAGCACCATCTCTTAACCATCTTTGCTCTTTCATATTTGTTTGTTTGTATTGTATTTTTTTTTGTTTTTTATATTTATAATTTACAGATGTTTTGGAAATGGTTTGCTAATTTGTTAATTGCCTTGAAAATGAAGATCTTGCAGTGTACTGACTCCACTTCTGCTTTATTTTGTTTGTGTGTTAGGTCATCTATTGGGGTCGAGCTGCTGAGGAGGATGGGATGGAAGGAAGGCCAGGGCGTTGGTCCTCGCGTGAAGAGGAGGACCAACAGGCAGAAAACTGGTACATTTTGCATTGAGTTTCTAAATATTATACAGCTTGTTTTCAACTCTAGTGTTTAAAAGATTAAAAAAAAAAATATTAATACATTTTTTAAAGGAAATTTTCTGGTGTTTTTCTGGTATTTTCTTCTAATTGGATTTTAAATAAATTTAAATATAAGTGTTCTGGTAATATTTTACAAATTTTGCTAATGTTATTGTAATTCTGTGTCGCTGACCCAAAATAAAAGCATAGCGGAGTACTTAATTACAATAAGCAGATTGTATTATTTATTATAATATTAGTATTATAATATTTAATATTTTGTACCATCCCATTCATTTGGGAGCAGTCAAAAATGTTTTTGGAGGTTGTTAAAATTCCTTATTCTCTTCCTCCTGATAGATGGTGGAGCCAGGGTTTATGGCTGTGCACCACGCCCTGCTGGCTCAGAGGACTCAGAGGTATGACAACCATTAAAACCAGTCTCAGGGCCTGATTTACAATCTGTGTGGAATTTTCTAATGCAGCAGATAATTACACAGTCAGGGCTTGGACCACCTCCTCACAGTTTTGTGTGTGGAGCACAAAACTACATGCAGCACTACATGCAGCCCTCAACCAGTTCAGTAAAGGAAAAGACAAACATTGGCACTGAAATTTGATTATGGGTTAATGATTGGTTTATACATTCATTCTCTTGCTGATTGTAATTGTTCTTTGTAGTTCATGTTCTTCTCAAACATAATTTATTTCAGGGGCAATAGCCTCAGTATTTCAACAGAAAGTTTACCAGGTGAGCTACAGACTGGTTGCCTACCCCTGCTTTAGGCCTTTGTGCTTTCAAGTGAAGTCAAGCCACTTCAAGGACTTTCTTGGAACTTGATTCAAACATTACATAAAACAAAAAGGTCGGCCAAATCATATTGCATGTCATTGTATTTGTCACCTCTTCCTTTGAGTGGCCACACTTGAATGAATGTGGGGTACAATGTGGCCCTTAATACCACTCTGAAGCAGTATTGGAGTAAGGGTTCATTAATTGTGGATAAAGTTTGCATTCTGGCATTTTGAGAAATGGGACAGTCTTTCACGTTTACTCGCCAAATGAACGCTCACTCAAGACTGCAAGTGTGGGTTTTATGACTATTTGACTAATAGTCATTCATTAAGGACATTAATCTTTGACCTGCAGCACACATAGGTGTATGAGTCAAAGCTGCCTCAGTTCAGCTCCATCAAGAACATTGTCCCAATATGTTGATGATTCAAATAATGTTTTTGGCAAAATATTGTCAGATTTTAATATTTCCCCTCTCTGCCTGCTAGGACAGTGATGAGGAGTTTGCCCCAGAGAATGTGACCTTTGCCCCCAAGGATGTGACACCCATGGACTTTAGCCCTAAAGTGGGGGTGCAGGGTCTGGGGTATCGTGGTCTGGACCCTGGTCTAGCACTTGTGGGCCGTTCTGCACCCAAACACATCGACCTGTTCAACCTGCAGTCAGACAGAAACAGCCAGCTGTTTGGAGACAAGCAGCAGCACACACACAGAGGAGGGGTGGCTGGACAGGTGTGTGTGTGATGTGTTTTCTCATGTGTGTACACTCATGACTTGATGTGTGTAGTCATTTTTATGTTCCCTTCTTGTATTTGAGAGTTTGTTTGTTAACATGAATGCACTCACAGTGATCCTCCTAAGCTGCTATGTTGCACATACTTGAGTGGTTTTAACTGGAGGAAGCTAGCAGTTCTAATTAAAATTCTGGTGGTGACCTTTGACCCGTAGGCGTTTGGTGTGGGGGCACTGGAAGATGATGATGAGGACATCTATCAGAGAGATGCCTTGTCCAACTATGACACAGTGCTGGGCGGGGAGGAGCCAGGGGATGGCCTATACGGCTGGACTGCACCACAGCAATACACCAAGAAGAAAGGTAGTACTGTTGCACTGTGTTACACAGGGTTTCTTTGGCCCTGGACAATCCCAGAAAATTTATGGATTTGAGAAAAAATGTATGATGTGTTTGTAGAGTGTTCAGTGCAGTTCTGCTGTTTGTAAATTCAGAGTACTGTGTTGTCAGTGCAGACTGGCACTGACGGAGCACACTGGCAACTCCAGCTGAAGGGTGAGGTGTCAGTGTCCAGTGTTTGCCATAATGGCTGATGTAAAATGTGGCGGTTGGGATGGGTGCAGTTAGCTCTAGTTGGAACCTTGTTAGGCCTTTATTGAGGTTAGAAAATTTGAGGGGGACGGGGTTTCAGAAGTTTGGGGTCGGCGTCTGTGTGTGTGTGTGTGTGTGTGTGTGTGTACGTACGCGTGTGCATGCGTGTGCGTATATGTGTGTGGAGGCTAAGCCCCACCCTCTGTGATTGGGTCACTAGTTGGTTAAGTGCTCTTAAGTGTCTCTTCTGAACACAGAGCCTTGCTGTATAATATTTCGTTACATGAGGTCCGCATTACAAAATTACTGATTTTACAACTATTTTATTGCTTGGTGCTGTCAGGTTTTAGTTGATTTGCCGACCAGCTCTCCACCGAGTGACTTTCTGCGTACCGCCTCTTCAGTCATTTGCTCATACCTGCATTTCCCATTGCTCCAATTTGTTGCCTCTTGTTTATGCCTCCTGAGGTTCGACCGAGTGTGAAGCGGGATGAGAATCAGCACCTCTAAATCTGAGGCCATGGTTCTCAGCAGGAAACTGGTTGAATGCCCACTGCAGGTCGGGAATGAGTTCTTGAAGGAGTTTAAGTATCTCGGGGTCTTGCTCACGAGTGAGGGAACATTGGAATGTGAGATTTTCCGGAGAATCGGAGCAGCAGGGGTGGTATTGCGTTCGCTGTACTGCACTGTTGTGACAAAAAGAGAGCTGAGCCAGAAGGCAAAGCTCTCGATCTACCGGTCAATCTTCGTTCCTACCCTATGGTCATGAGCGATGGGTCATGACCAAAAGAACAAGGTCTCGGATACAAGCGGCCAAAATGGGTTTTCTCAGGAGGGTGGCTGGCCTCTCGCTTAGGGATAGGGTGAGAAGTTCAGTCATCCGTGAGAGCCACTGCTCCTTTGCGTGGAAAAGAGCTAGTTGAAGTGGTTCGGGCATCTGGTAAGGATGCCCCCAGGGCGCCTCCCAAGGGAGGTTATCCTGGCACATCCAGCTGGGAGGAGGCCACGGGGCAGGCCTAGGACCAGGTGGAGAGATTATATCTCCACACTGGCCTGGGAGCACCTCGGTATCCCCCAGACAGAGCTGGTTGGTGTTGCTAGGGAAAGGGAAGTTTGGGGTCCCCTGCTGAAACTGCTTCCTCTGCAACCCGATTTCAGATAAGCGGTTGAGGATGAGATGAGATGATGAACTGAACACATTCAGACTACATGATAATGTTCAGTCATCAACAAGTGAAAATCTCTCATTCACTGAGCAGGATTGATTCTGTGAATGATGCTGATTCAAAACAGAGCGACTCAGCTAGTGTAACCTTCAGTTCAGTCAGAGCCATGTTGAAGAGACATGAAAAACCTCCCACTCACACAAACTTGGAAGTTATACAGATATTATCCATTTTGTGAATTATGTGACCTCTTGTACACACATTCGCTGGCAAACAAAAGTTGCCAACCAAAGTCGTGCATCTTACCCTTGAAAACTAAACATAACTGGATGTTTAGGTGTGCTTGCTGTCAACTTCCAAGTATCTCAATGCACTGTGGGGCCACTCAGTTCTTTAGTTTATTCAGAGGAGAGGAGAGAAACTAGTGAGACCATAAATGACAAGAAAATGCAGTCTCACACTCAGCTGAAATAAAACAAGTGCACATAAATTAGACAAATGACATAAAATATTTTGGTTTTTCTGGGGGCAATGGGCTCTGTTCCAAGGTAAGAGTAGGGAAACACTGGTGTTGGTAAGAATCTGATTCCCTCTCAGTGTAGGAAGGGTGGCATCTGATAATTATGGCACACCCTGTAAATCAGCACAGGCTATCTCTTTAACAGCTTGTAGTCCTGACACTGTTAATTATGTTTAGTACAATTAATTTGCTTTATTCTTTTATTATTGTATTATTTGTATTATTTGCTGCTCCAATTGCTCATTTTCCCCTCAAGGAAGGTTCATTTTTCATCTCATCTCACTTGATATTTTCTTTGTTGTAAACTGGTTTTAAATCTCTATGGTAATTGTCTTCATAAAGATCTTGAAAAGTAATTAAGTGATCCTTTTTTCTGGTCCAGACCACAGCAAAGACTCGGTGTACCTGGGCAAAATCCTGGAGGGGTTCACGCTGGCATCTAAATCAGCTGAGGAGAAAACAGTAAGTGGCAAATCTCCCAAGTTCTCAATAATCTATAAGGATTTATAATTCACTCTTATTTCATCGTCCACTCTATTTTAAAACTTGTTTATTCTTAGCTCCTTCTCTCTCCTTTTCTTTCTCTCTCTCTAGATCTTTCCTCCCCCCTCTCTGCCCCGTGACTATCGTCCAGTCCATTATTTCCGCCCAGTGGTTGACGTTTCCAGTGTTAGTCCAGCACTGGCTGATGCTCTGAGGGCCTCCAGGGGCCAGCTGGTCCAGGGTGGGGACCAAAGTGGAGGACGCCACCAGCTGGACTCTAGCCAAAGGAGGGCGCTACTGGGGGAGACAGCACTGCAAGGTATAATAAAGTTAAAGCAAGACAATGTTCGCATGAACATTTGTGATAACAGCAAAAGAACGGCAGCACTATATATATTTCTGTTAGGTGGATGAGTTGAAAGATGCAGTGTTTAAAAATATTGTAACCCAAGCTATTTATTAATAATAATAAATAGCTAATATTTTTGTTAAAAAGTGTGGAACAACTGATGTGAATTTGTATATTTGCACTCGTGCAGCTCCTTAGACTGACGTCTGTATAACTTGCAGTGTCCAGTTCATATGTAAAAGGGGCTTTACATAATTACACTTACTCATACTTTACACATTTACTGACAGGCCAGCCCCGCTCATAACTGCTTGCAGTCCTAGTTTCTCCTCCTCTTCTTCTTCTTCTTCTTCTTCTTCTTCCTTTTCCCCTTCTTCCTCTTCTTCTTCTTCCACTTCTTCTTCTTCCTCTTCTTCTACCTCTTATTCTTCATCACTGTGTCTGAATGTCTCTCCTGCACAGGACACAGTTCAGTCATGGATCTCCTGAGATCAGAGGACAGGGAGAGGCTGGTCAACCTCTGCAAATCATCCAACCTCCCCAGCAGCCCTGTATCAGGTCCCCATACTACTTTGCCGTCCCCAGGAGCATTGGCAAAGAGCTCCTTGTCTTCTAGGTTTCAGCCAAAGGAGGTCCTAGCATCATGGCCGGACATCCAGGGGTCCCAGACCTTCAGACCATTTGAGGAAAACCCCAGCAAGCAGGCTCGTTATGACCTTTACCTCCGCCGATTAAAACAGGGTGACAAAGGTAGGAGGAAGAAGTATGGAGGAAGATTTCTGCGATTATAATGCATGACACAGAATTCATCTGCAGCTTGCACCCTCCCAGCTGTCCTCAGGCAAAGTTAATAGCAGAACCTCGCAATCTTAAGATCTCATCTTGTTTGGGATGATGCTGTCTTGTTAAAGGAGAACATATTTTCATCAAAAAACAATTATTGTGTTATTTTGTTAGATTGTCACCACATGTTCCTTGATAGCTTTCCTGGCAGAGCATGTGCCACGTATCAAGGCTAAGTCCTTGCTACGTCCCCCACAAAGTCCCTCTGTGGCCTGGGTTCAATTCTGAGCCAAGCCCTTTGCTGCATGTAATATCTTCTCTCCCCCCCTGCCTTTCCTTTTCAATAAAGCAGAAATGCCAAAAATAAATAATCATACACAGATAAATAAAAATTACCACTACATGTCTTGAATAAAAAGTAAAATATTAATTTATTGAAAACATACTGTATTTACTAGTTGCTGTGCCAACCATTCATCATCTGTGGTTGTTTGATCACTTCCAATTAAACTTTTTTGCTGTTGTGGAGTAACTGATGTCTTTTTCCAGCACATCATTTTAAGTGCAGACTTCTGAACTACTGTCATTGCAGGCCCTCAAATGCTATTTTTTCAAATGTCTTCAGCAGTATTGTATTTAGTTATGCTTACCCAGCTGCGTTTATATCACACACTGCACTGCAGAGTAGTGGCCAGCGGCTGTTAACAGCAAGTGAATATTTATGACAGTTTGCATAAATGAATCGGAAAAGGGAAAAAAAGGGGAATTATAAATTCTCATTATCAAAGGTTTAGAGAAGACGTTTTACGGTGAAACAATGCATTAAATTCCAGTGAATCCCCATGTGCATAAAACCAGAAATAGACTGAGATTGATTGAACAGGCAAGGTCATACTATGATTTTGGTGTTTAAGCCTGTTTGTTTGTCTCTGTGTTTAACTTTGTATCTCTGTAGATGCACTGGAGGCGAGTCTGGATCCCAATATGACAGAGTGGGAAAAAAGCAGAGAGAGGGAGGAATTTGTCCGAGCCTCCATCCTTTACCGACCCAGCAGCTCCTCCCTGGCCTCCCGCTTCACTAGAGGTAAACATCAAGAGGACGACAACACTGTGGAGGTCAGCCAAGACCAGGAGGTACAACACTACACTTTACATAACACAATAACACATTATAATGCTCCACTATACAATATGTAACATGCAGTGCCATAACAAACCATGGTTAGCAGTTTATTTCAGTAGCATTCAAACCAGTCCAGGGTTTTTTGAAACTGTGGGGGAGGGCTTCAGCGTCATCATTTGAGGAGGGGAGTTACATTTAAAACATCCACGTGTCCGTACAACTTAAAAAAGTTTTTGTTTCTGTGTGTGGAGTGAAGCTGTGGAACAGACTTAGTAGGGGGCTAAAGTAATGTCCAAGCATGATCCAGTTCAAACAGCGGTACACAAACATGGTTTTCATGGGATACAGAGAGGAAGAAGGGCTGTGACAATCACCAGGTGTTCTCACAGATTATTTATTTATGTATTTTTGTGTGTTTTTGTGCTGTTATTTTTTTTCCTAGGTATACCTATATACATCATGTATACACAGGGAATTGCTCTGAAGTGTTGTCAGCGATGTAAGAGGATGTTAGAGATGCTCTAGGTGTCTTAGGAAAGGTTAGAGGAGATGAAATGGGATTGCGGGGGATAAAAGTCGATTTAGGGAGGGAGGAGGCTCTTAGATGAGGTGTCTGCTTGGTCTCATGTTGTTTCCTCCTCAGGCTGACGTGGACGATAAGCAGGCCGCAGTCACCATGAAGATGTTTGGGAAACTAACCCGAGACTCTTTTCAGTGGCATCCTGACAAGCTGCTGTGTAAGAGGTTCAACGTGCCTGACCCGTACCCCGGGTACGACACACACTCACAAACTCTTACACTCACTCGACCTGCCACCTCCCTCTTGGGGACTGTTCTCCAAAATGAATGCACATGGCTCTGGCACAGCAAACAACAGGATTTTAAGCAGTGACTCAAAGCTGAAAACTTGTTTGGAAGGATGCACAAAACACATGTTTGTTTGAGAATTGTTATTGACGCTCTTCTCCTTACCCTTTGCTTGCTAAGTGCTGAAACTTTTTTGTGTCTATATCATTATGCAACAGCTTCACCTACCAGGTGTGTTGCATAGTGATATGGAAACAAAGTAGTTCCACTATTTATGTTCTGGTTGGGTTTGGACAGACCTTTTTGTGCAAATCTCTTGTACCACACACAGTCAATGTAGTTATGCAGTGTATGTAATGGATGTGTGGAAATATGCCAGACTGTTCAAATTTTCATGCAAGCACAAAAATTTGCTGGCAATAGTGGACAGAAAAATAGGCACCACAGCTGTTTTTTGCAGTAGCTACCGTTCTGAAAACATCAGCATATTCATGTATGTATGCATGTATGTATTCATTTATTTATTATTTAAATGAACTGTGCATGTTCATTTTGCTGTTGTTGAAACTTAACGGAATGTAAATGTTCATGCAGGTCAAGTACGGTGGGTCTGCTCAAGGTGAAGAGAGACAAGTTTTCAGTCTTCAACTTCCTTACTGTGGCAGGGAACTTGGAGACTCCAGGTACACCTTTCTGCAGAGCTGCTATCATTCACTTACTGTTTTCAGCAGCCAGGCGGTGCTGTTGCACCAGACACATGATCACATTTCCTCCAAATCTGGTCTGATGGCCAGGTAGGCCAAGGAGGAAATTGCTTTTATAACTTTTCACCCCCCTTGGCCAAAAGAGGTAGAGGCAGTGACACATCACAATCGGGCTCATAACTTCTGAACAGATTCACAGGTCATGAAAACTTTGAACAGGTATGGCATGGGCATCAGAATAGCATTGGTGGAGGACATGTTTACTTAATACCGGTTACTGCTTTGTCAAGTTAATCGGTAAGAGTGACTTAATTCTTTTCATTCTTGAGTTTCATAATTAAAAAAAAAAAAAATACAGCACATTGTAGAATTCCAAAACTTGAAAATTTTTTTGGAATTCTGTGTTCACAAAAAAGAGTCAATCAGAAAATCCAAGCAGGGTATGAGGTTTGGGATCTTGCCCCAGATTTATTTATTTTTTTAATTAAGCCATTTCCTGCAATTTTACTTATATTTTAATACATGTGGAGTTTGTTGTGTACATTGTTTGTGTTTCCAAAATACCGTCATCTTTACATCTTTTTTTTTTTTTTTTACTTGTAATTATATTGTTAGACTGGCAGAGTAAAGTCAATTGGCGACATCATTTGGCAACACTTCACAGTCAGTGTTTAAAATATTCAGAAATGTGCAATAAGCTGCTTTATGGTCTTCAAGCATCAAAAAAGTCCTAGATTACTTGTGTGAACTGAAATGGCCTTGTCTCATTTGTCTCATATTCATAAATCATGTATATTTAGAGAGAGAAAGGACAGGTGTCCATGAGACTGTGTTTAGCTCCCTATGGACCAGCATTAGAGCCACATAAAAAAGAATTCTGAGATTAATCTCAGAATTCAGAGAAAAACATTCAGAATTGTGAGATTAATATCATAATCGTTACATTAAACACAGATATCTGACGCTTTTCCCCAGAATTCTGACCTTGATCTAAGATCATGATTTTTTAAAATGAACTTTACTGGACTTGGGCTACTTTTAAAATTTATTCTGAGTTGTGTGACTTTGCCATATTTTAGCCATTGTCATCTTTCTCTCATCCTTTCCACAGCTGCTCCAAAGCTTGCACAGCCTGGGAGGAGGTCCAGGTGGGATGTTCCAGGCCAGGTGGAAGACAAGAAGGATCCACTGAGTGAGTTCCTCAGTGTGGCTCGAAACCAAGCATCTGGAACCCAGCCGGAACAAGATCCTGCACCCACTGTACCTGCTTCAAGCGCCTCCACCTGTACTCCTACCCCAGACCCCACAACTGAGGTTTGCTTTCTAGAATATGCAGCACATTTACAACATTCAAATCAGTCAT
Source organism: Myripristis murdjan (assembly GCF_902150065.1). NCBI lineage: Eukaryota > Metazoa > Chordata > Actinopteri > Holocentriformes > Holocentridae > Myripristis > Myripristis murdjan. The sequence goes on from NC_043982.1 coordinate 1,171,562, forward strand.
TAAAATCAAATCCCTATTTCTTGGTTAGTTAATGCAGAGCTCTATATCAGTGGTCATGTAACAACTTTAAGTAATCCCTCTGAATGAGGTCAAAACAGTCAAAGCTGCCTATGCAGACATGTTTCTGCTCACATAACTCACAGTTATTACTTTTTTAAAGGGTGTACCTTTTTTGTTACATAATAATCTAACTAACTAATCTTTTTGTTTATTTATTTTTTTCCTAGTAATATATGGAGCTGGACACTTTAATGCTGACCAGTCACTACCTTTGAGAGTTCACCTTGTACCATATGACTAAAACAAAGTTCAGATGCAGAAACTGTAGAGAAATTTTGCATAAACATCTGTGGAAAAGTGGAGCAACAAACAGTTTAAAGAATGGATTGGACTGATGCTTCAGGGGAAAATAGTAGGAATAAAGAAGATAGAAGAACTTTGGCTTGATGCTGGAACTAGAGGAAAAGTTATGGCGTGTCCAAAATGAACAGGCTTGTTCGTCAAGCTGTCAGGCATATGCTAACAAATCAAAGTTATTGTGTTCACAGCCAGGATGTGTGGTGGGGGACATGGGGAATGTGGCAGATGCAGCAACAGTAAAGGCAAATGTATAGTATCCCTGTTGCTGTTTTTTTTTCAGGGATATAATGATTTATGATTGAATTCAGCAAATCAGGGCACAATATTTCTGTCTGGAGCTGTAAAGTCTGCATCCGTGATGGTAAAGGATCTGCTGCCCTGCTGCCCCCCCCCCCGCAGGTAAAGTCATCAGAGCAGCCAAGCGCTGACAATAAGAATGAGGGTGATGAAGAGGAGGAGGAGAGCAGGCCCCCCATGGATCTGTTCAAAGCCATTTTCGCCACTTCCTCTGACGAGAAGTCCTCATCATCGCAGGGAGAAAGTGAGGATGAGGAGGATGAAAAAGATGATGAGAAAGGTCAGGCGGAGCCACGGCCGCCAAACCTTTTTGACATCAACCCATCCCACCCAGTGAGCTCCGCTACCTCCAGCCAGCAGACTGGTAACTACAGTTCAGATCTCACATTCACCACTGCACAAAAATCCAAAAGTGAGCTAAATTGTAGAAATTAAAAAAGTAAAGTATTTCATTTTTTGTCCAAAAAGGGTTAATGTGCATTGTCCCTGTTAAATCAAATTGAAATAAACAAGGTGGTAGGAATGTTGAAAAGTAGTAGATTAATGAAGTAGAGTATTAGTCTTACATCATATTTGTCCTCTTTTAAAGTAGTGGTGCCCTCTGCTGAACAGGCTGATCCTGGACCAGCTCTGTGCTCTCAGAACTCAACACAGGAAGAGGAAGAATTTGGTCCCAAGCTGCCACCTCCTTCATGTGCTCTCAGTGAGTGTAGTCTAAATATAAGCCATCCTGTTGGCTTTTTAGCCAGCTATCTATCTATCTATCTATCTATCTATCTATCTATCTATCTATCTATCTATCTATCTATCTATCTATCTATCTATCTATCTATCTATCTATCTATCTATCTATCTATCTGTGTGTGTGTGTGTGTGTGTGTGTGTACCTGAACGTATTTAGTTAAATTTATTTCGTTAAATTATTTCTGTTGTGATTTTATTTATTTTTTAATTGTAATTTTAATTTTAGTGTGACTCTCAGGTGAGGCGGGAGGCTCCGTTGCCGAGGCTCTGCGCCCCACCAATAGAGTGATAGGGGAAACACTGATGCTACTGTGTATGGGATTGTGATAGTTTATTTTATGTTGTGGTTTTAAATGATTGTACTTTTCTCTTATTGACTTTTATCCCCATTATATTAGACTTAGAAGCACTTTCAACTGCATTTAATATGCATAAAAAGTTCTATAAAAATAAAGTTTGACTGATTGATTGATTGATGGATAACTGCTGTTCATCTGTTCAGCCACAGGATGTGCCTCCCCCACCAATGAGGACAAACCCAGGAGGAGGAGCAAGGAGAAGCACAAGGCCAAGAAGCAGCACAAACACAAAAAGGAAAAAAAGGTAGAGGTGAAAAACTTCAAGAAAAAAAACGACTCACTCCTCCAGTCTGCTTCCTCCCCTCTGACTTCCCTCTGTTTTTCTCTAGAAGAAGCACAAGAAGCACAAACACAAAGGGAAGCAGCAGAAGAAGAGTAAGAAGGAGCCATCAAGCAGCAGCTCGGATGACAGCGATGAAGACAGAGACAGCAAGTCTGGACAGGTGTCATCGGAGGAGCTGCTGAAAAGGTCAGAGGTCAACGAGGCTCCATACAGCAGCATGGCAATCACTGTTGAATCAGTATTCAAACTAGAAACTTTTATTTTGCCAAGTGAAACTCCAAATAAGCTTCAATTCAAAGGTTTCATAATACTTGAAAATTATTTTGAACCATAGGTTAAAAAAATTACATTGAGCAACACTGGACTTTATGGAAACATCTCTGACCTCTGACTGTTCTCCCTTTTCTTCCAGACTGAAAGGCATCAGATCGAAGCAGCGCTGGTGAAACAGGACGTGCATCCTCTGTGAGGACGGCCTTTCTCAGTTCCCCTTCCATACAGAAACTGCTTGTTTCATTTTAGATTACAGATTAATAGTTTTGTTTTGTTTTTGTTTTTGTTTTTGTTTTTTTTTTAAATAAAATTTCATCACATGGTGTTGGTGTTATTTGTTATGCCTGATAATTGCAGAGCAGTTGTCAAAAGCAAATTATATCCAAAATGTGTTAAAATTAGGCATTTGTCCTAAAATAACACTACATTTGCAATTCCTTGTGGAAAACTATGCAATTTAAGAGGCACATAGTAACAGGACAGCAAGAAGAATCTACAGGAGCTAAAAACAGATTCTTGTATTTATAAAATAGATGCTAGATGCTAGATAGCTGATATTATGTTGATATTTAACACACACAGCAAACTATATCAAAAGTATGCCATCCAAATTGAGTGACAAATTTAAAATTTAAAATTTAAATGGATACCCAAACCCAAAACATTCTCTAGCCATTCCCTGCAATTTTGGGGACTTTTTGCCTGTGCTCACGTCCCCTCCCACACTGCCTCTTCTCTCCTACCAGGAACTTTAAAGGAGCAAGGAAAGGAAGGGATGGGAGGAAAGGGAGTGAGAGAAGGAAGAATAAACGATGCCAGTAGTTTCCTTATGCTGTCATTCCTGCAGATGAAGCAGATGTGTTACTGACATCAGTCCAGCAGCAGTTACAAAGCTCCACTGACTGGTGCATCAACAGTAAAGGTTATAATGTGCTATAATAAAAGTGATGTTGCACAGCACACTATCCACAGTTTTGTTTTATCAGTATAGTGTGGGTACCATGATGTTGGATATGAGGCTAAATCCATGCCATAATATGATCACTTTATGTTACGGCAGGATTTTTAGAAAAAGTTTGGAACAGAAAAGATACTGAGTATCATTAATTTTTAAATAAGAGTAGGATTTGAATTAATGTTTGTTAATGTTATTAATACAGTGTCTTGTAAATACGTATGTGTTTGGCATTGTAATGATGCAGGATGCTTCAATAAATAAAAATTAAAATTAAGTCAAAATCAATATTTTTAAAGTTAAAATAAAGAACCTGAAGGCCTGTTTTGAATGACAGTGTCAAAATGGGTCACAAAGGAAAGGAGGAGGCATTTAAGGGGAACAGGACACACCCAAACTCAGAGAGGCAGCTTCAGCTCAGTGGGTTAGTCATTATTTGACTGCAATGTGGATTATTTCAATTTCTAACCGTAAACATCTGTCTCCTCGCTTAAATATTTAATGTCTTAGTGTATAACATTGTACCACAGTGGTGGTGTTTTTTTTTTTTTTTTTTTTTTTTTTTTTCTAATTTAGATCTTGTCTTGTGTGTTTTGTAACAGGATAGACCTGTATCTGCCTAACTGAATGATTGCTCTGAGCAGTGTGCAGTGGTGTGTTTGGGGTGTGTCCTTCACGAGTGGTGTGGTGTGTAGTGGTTGGTAATTGGGCTGATGGGTCACAGGTGTGTGAGGTGTGGGACCTCATGCTCTGCAGTGTATTTAGTGGAGACACGAGAGTTGAGTGGCAGGTTTTGCTGGGTTTTCATTTGTGTGCAGGTCCAAGTCACTGGGCAGCTGCTGGCACTGCAGATTCCTGGAGGGCCGTGTGTGCGTGGAGACGGGCGATTGGAGCAGCCGTTGGTGAACCCCCCGAGACTCCAGACAGGAAGCGAGAGCAACCGGCTAAGCAAAGCAGAACCAGCAACCTGGGTGCTCCCGGATGACCACTTGGCTTCGCCACGGCCCGGGCATGAAACCAAGCTGCTCACTACTGACCTTTTTGTCCAGCTAAGACTGTCCACTGCCTCAGCTTGGGCCTCCCTCTTTTTATACATATCTATTGATAGTAATATTAAATAAATCTGAGATTTTAACAGTCTGTCTTTGCCTTCTTTCCACTGGTGGACAAAGCCTCAATGAGGATGTTACATGTTTATTTGATTGCTAAATTTAATTTAAATCCTAAAATGACAAACATCAAAAGGAGCTGATGAGCCAAGTGATTTAATGTGTGTGATTGTGTGAGATTTAGTCAACCTGTAACCTCCATGAAAATCGACCCAGGCCTGGATTAATGTGATACTCAATTATAATCCGGCAGCAGAGAGAACGGAGGTCCTGGGAACAAGATGGACACAAATGTATTTGAATGTAATGTAATTGAATGTTCATATTAAATAGACTCTCCAAAAGAGCGTCAGGACATCTGGAAACAGCAGAGAGGCTGAATAGAAGAGTAATATTTTAGAGTGAGCATTAGCGTTAGGGTGGAAAGCAGTCATTCCATTATGAATATTCAATGAAAGCTTGTATTGAAATGAATTGTGTTATTTGGATTACAAATAATCCAATTTATTTGTCACTGTTGTTCACTACAAGCTGCCCAGTGCAACCAGAGTCCCCTGCTGTCCCAGTTGAGCAGATGGGTTTACTTGCCTGTACGCCATGTACAGTAACACAGCTTTGATTGGATTTTCACAAGCACTGAGGAATGATGCATTTCACTTTTCAAGTTGCATCTTTATGTTAAAGCAGATGCTTCTTATGCACACCTGAATGACCGGTGGTGGGAGTAACCTGCAAAATATAGGATTCAAGTCCCGCACACCATCTGCTACTTGGTCCAGGGGTTTTCAACTGCTGTGACCCAGGGGTCACCATCCTGACTGAAACAGCTTAAGGAAGTTGTTGAGGTGTGCTTTCTTTGTCTTGCAGACAGTCATTGAGATTGTTACCCAGTTGTGGACACTGTATCCAATTGCAGCCAAACAGTCACCCATGCAACTTTAGGTCATTTTCGTAATTTCATTTTCAACTGTCACGATTACAAGTTCAGTAATATTATTATTTGAGATGATAAATGCAAAGTTTTATTAAGACATTGACATTTGGGCACATAAAACATTAACTTATTACCTCAGATAAGAAAATGCTGCCGGCATCTAGGCGGAAATCCCGGGGGGGCCCCCCCGGGATAACACCTGGTTAACACTAATAAATTATTTTGAATAATACAGTAATATTCAATGAAAGCACAATGCAAGCGGTGCTAATTATAAATGTAAAATAGTGTGTTTTTAAGTGTTAAAAAGTTATGACAGTGAGGCAGTGAGGGAGAGAGGACAGACCACAGGAGGAGCAAATACTGAGCTTTTTATTCTTTCAAAAAGTCTATCAGGATATTAAGGTCAGAAATAGTTCATATTTTACTGGTATTTTCAGTTTGATTTTGTCTCTAGATAAATATTTATTTTATTTTTATTTTTTGCATTTTAAGTTGCATTATTTTGTGGCATAGTTTCATTTTCTTATTTGATCTAAAAGGGACAGTGTACAGCTCAAACATATACTGTATGTCACTATTTAATGCCATATCTTGCTTTGTTTTTTATTGACACTACAATAAATATGTTTTTTGAAGAATAGTTTAATGTAGTTGGATTATTCAAGGTATTTCCTGTAGTTTTAGAGCTTATTTTGAGTTTCTAGATCTTGTAAAGCTACTTTGATGGACTGTAGTGGAAATAGAACAGTGAGCAAAGAAATGTGGTTAGAGAATTATTGCTTTTAATAGCATTATTTAAAACATATGAATATGCTGAGGGCTCAATACTGTACGGCAAATTTTTAAAAGGAGTGTAAGAGAGAAAGAGGGAGGTACAGTCATGCCAGACAGCAGCTTTTTCATGACCCCCCCAGGAATTACTCTCTGAAATTTTGCTGTTTCTTGTCCCACACTTCCTTAAGCAGTCGTTGACATTGTGAAGTTACAGAAAGGGTTCATCTCAGCCCAAACCCAAACCCAAACAAAATGTCCAGTATTGGATACAGTGGTTGGATGAGGTTTGAGGAGACTGGAAGAAAAATAGCAGTAAGTTGAGGTAAAAGCAGGTCACATTTAAAAACACAGATGACTTGGCAAAACCATGACAGCTTTGAATGAAAATAGCAACAGATCATATGAATAAGACCAAATGTCATGAAACTGTGTTATTTGAGGCTTCGCCATCCGGAATAGGATGCATGTTACAATTCTTTTATTCTTGCCTCAATCATGAGCAAATCTCACATCCCCAGCTCGTCCAAAACACCACTGCTAGAAATGCCAAGAGGTGTCAAGAAATGGGAGCATATCTGCCCTGTCCTTTGCCTGCTTGCACTGGCTCCTGGTGTGATCTTTGCGCGGCGCCCACACGGAGGGAGAGTAGCTACATTCCTGAATTTCTTCTGTTTGTAGACCGTTTGTCTTACTGTGGACTGATTGACCGCCCAGGTCTTGAGAAAGGCGCTTGTAGTCTTTGTGCTTCTTTAAAAAGCTTCTTTGAAGGTCCTGTGAGAGTTGCTGTGTTATACACATATATACACACTGATTTAAAGGGTGCCAACACCAGTGTCACTGTACTCTATTTTTTCCCTCCAATTGTTTTTTTAAATTGTTTTTTTCTTTTCTTTTTTTTTTGAAAATTGTTGTTTTATCATTTGCTTCTCTGTATTACATATGAGTTGTCTATAGACCAAAGATGTTTCGCTAGATTCATTTTTTTCAGGAGATATTTTACATAATGTACTTAAATTTCATGGGTGCCAATAATGGTGACCAGGACTGCGTATACCTGTGCCCCCCTCTATATATTTATTTTTCACCCTCACCTTTCACAAGCATTTATCTCTTGCTGCAGATAATTCAAATAATTCTAACAAGATATCTATTGATGACTGAACACAGAGATGTATTGAGAAAGCACAGGGATATTGCCATGGCAATATGGCACCATATTGCCATCATCATACGTTTTTTGTGGCTGCATTACAACAAGCCAGCCATAAGTTTTTGTTTTACAGTTAAGTTTAGACATGTATCATCATGTAGGAGCATATAGCTGGAGAACAATTTAGAGGCGTTTTCATTGCTTTCAAAAGGAAATGAGAAATGTCCTCACCGGAGGACAACTGTATTTTAACACATTCATTCAACATGGAAAATGCTCTTTGCTCTGAGGTCTGAAAAATCAGCAAGGCAGAATAAAAAGTGGTGTGCTGCTCAGAAGTATACATGGAGTTCTCTTTTTTCAATATTTAGGTTTTGTCTTCCTCCTTTTTCACCTGCTGAGAAGAAAATGAAGGTGTGCCGATACCTTGACGCACCAATAAACTGAAGGAAACCTCAAAGCTCTGAGCGAGAGCAATGGAACGTCTCAACGTCTCTTATCAGGAGGCTGATAAAAAGTTAATAAGACTGGCTTTAAATTCACTCTGGGTATCTGGTCTGGTCAAACCTGGCTTATGTAGAACTGCCAGCCTTGTGTGTGGGAAAAAATCCTCATCCGCTTGACTTCCTCTGTTAGATCTCAGTGTCCTCAGTTCGCTAGAGTTATTTTGTGATGAACTGTTGTGACTTACCTTCTGTTGTACCCATTTTCCCTCAAACCACCTCACCTACATGTACTTCAGTTAGTGATTTTCTGTTTCTTTTTGCCTTTCAACAACCTCCACAAAGTGTGAGCAAAAGCCGGAGGGTGAGTTTTTTCCATCTCAGAAAATGTGAGTTATCCCTTTTTCAGTAATGACATGTATCCTCATTCCCCTTATCCACAGTGACTTACGAATGCAACAGTAGAAGTATAGCTGCTGCACAGCAATGGTCAGGGCCAGGCAACTTTGAGCAACAAGTGGAGAATTGGAAGATGAAAAGAAAGGTGGCATTTTAATGTGCATTTTGTATCAGTTGAGGCTTGAACTCACAGTTTCTGGCAGGAAGGACTACGCTTTATCTCACTGAGCTAATTGACAACTGTCACTTCATGTGAGGCTTCACAAATTGACTAAGCCAGTCACTTTCGAAAGACAGATTTCAAACCACTGTAGAAAAAAAAATCAGTCATCAAGACAAAAATCTGACAATGATTTTCTGGCATGGGACTGGACCTTTCTGTAAAGTTTGGTGAATTTTCGCACGTGGGAATGTTGTACAAGCTGAGGCTTGAACTCACAATCTTCGACACCGAGGCCTGGCCTCTACCTCACTGAGCTAAAACTTGACATGCAGCTTCACAAACTGACTGAGCCAATCACTGACATGCAGGACAGCAGCCAGCCATGCATGGAAAGGCAGATTTTAAACAGCTGTCAAAAATTCAGTTATTACAGTTTTTTTTTGATTGCTTGAACTCATTTTACAAATGCTTTGCTCACTGTGCCAAAACTCTAAACACAACGCAAATAAGACACAACACCTGGAAATAAACCATTCACATTTATGGCAAACTGAAACACTGTCATCAAAACTTCAAAATCCTTTGTCAAAATGCAACTCTGATGACAAAAGGATACACATTTCTATAATATGAACACACTTTCACAGCAGCAAGCAACACAATAACATACTTAACACAAAACACTGCATTTTTTACTGCTTTTCATTTACTTCTTCAAAAAGAATTGTGCAAAGCTCAAAATAGAAATTAAGCACATTTTTCACAGTAACAACTGTTTGCAAAATAACCAAAAAATAAAAATAAATAAGAAAGGTGTAAACTCAAAACTGAATACAGTATACAGTATATTGTACTTTACAGTACAGTTTTTTTCAATCACTTTTTCCAGTCTAATGAAACTGGGATCCACTTTGTCGTCATCTTCACCTCCAAACCACAGCACAAGTTTTCCTTTGCAAATGTGTTCATACCTTTTCATTGGATTCACACATTTTTCACACTCTTTTGCACCTGCATCACTGTGAAATCACTAGTGCACCTGCATCACTACCCTTTCCACCAATCACCATTCACCAATCAATCAGTATGCAGCTACAAAAAAGGGGCCTATAAATTGTATTCTGTATTTTTTTCAACTCCTTTGAGTTTTTCTGTGTAATACTGTATGTGAATTACAGTATTTCAGTTTTTGCCATAAATACAGTAAAAATTTCACTTCTAAGTCTTTCTGAGTTTGGATGCAGTTCTTTACTGTAAATTCACATTTGAATGTGTAGCTCACAGGAGAACCTTGTTCAAACTGACAGCTGTATTTTGTATTCTGCTGTCAGCTGTGTTACAGTACAGTAGAGCTGACTGAAGGAATCTACTCATTTGGGCAGAAGTTGAGTTGTTTGCAAATTGTCAAAAAAATATGACTCCATACACACAAGAAAAAGTGAGGTTGAACCTGCTCAGACTGAAAAGGGTATGTTGCATTTTGGTGTTGAATATGAAGTGAGTGAGTGGATTACAGTTTTTTTTGATTGCTTGAACTCATTTTACAAATGCTTTGCTCACTGTGCCAAAACTCTAAACACAACGCAAATAAGACACAACACCTGGAAATAAACCATACACATTTATGGCAAACTGAAACTCAGTCATCAAAACTTCAAAATCCTTTGTCAAAATGCAACTCTGATGACAAAAGGATACACATTTCTCTAATATGAACACACTTTCACAGCAGCAAGCAACACAATAACATACTTAACACAAAACACTGCAGTTTTTACTGCTTTTCATTTATTTCTTCAAAAAGAATTCTGCAAAGCTCAAAACAGAAATTAAGCATCTTTTCACAGTAACAGCTGTTTCCAAAATAACCAAAAAATAAAAATAAATAAGAAAGGTGTCAACTCTGTCAACTGTATACAGTATACAGTATATTGTACTTTACAGTACAGTTTTTTCAATCACTTTTTCCAGTATAATGAAACTGGGATCCACTTTGCCATCATCTTCACCTCCAAACCACAGCAGAGGTTTTCTTTTGCAAATGTGTTCATACCTTTTCATTGGATTCACACATTTTTCACACTCTTTTGCACCTGCATCACTGTGAAATCACTAGTTCACCTGCATCACTGCCCTTTCCACCAATCACCAATCAGTCAGTATGCACCTACAAAAAGGGGGCATATAAATTGTTTTCTGTATTTTTTTCAACTCCTTTGAGTTTTTCTGTGTAATACTGTATGTGAATTACAGTATTTCAGTTTTTCCATCAACACAGTAAAATTTCACTTCAAAGTCTTTCTGAGTTTGGATGCAGTTCTTTACTGTAAGTTCACATTTGAATGTGCAGCACACAGGAGAGCCTTGTTCAAACTGACAGCTGTATTTTGTATTCTGCTGTCAGCTGTGGTACAGTACAGTAGAGCTGACTGAAAGAATCTACTCATTTGGGCAGAAGTTGAGTTGTTTGAGGGAAATATTGGCTTTTGCTACTTGCTTTACAATATGTGACGATGTAACTCGTCAAAAAAATATGACTACCGTACACGCAGGAAAAAGTAAGGTTGAACCTGCTCAGACTGAAAAGGCTGTGTTGCATTCTGGTGTTGAGTATGAAGTGAGTGAGTGGCTGGATTAGTTGTATTGGGTGGTGACAAAATGTGCTTTTGCTGCATGTTTGAAATGTTTTGTCATGGTGAGAACCTTTTGCAAACAAAATGTGTTATTTTGGGAAGAGAGCCTCTCATTAGACCGATGGATTTACTGTTTTGAAACCAGGGTTTGTGAGTTGACAAACATAAATAAACATACATACATAGTATGTAAAGCAAAAATAAAACAGTACAACAAAATCAAACTACGTACAGCTACAAAATATCATCCACATCGCATACAATGTCTTCCTGTGCCTCTTTCTCTCACCGCCTCCACGCAAAGTACTCAACATGGCTGACCTGGGGTCTGTTTGTAGAGCTTCGGCCCTGAATGATTGGTGTTCAGTTTTCTAAGTAAGTGCTTTCACGTGTGTGTCTCAGGTTTTCTTATAACCTGATGTGTTTTATATTTTGAACATAAGTGTTTTCCCAATTGTAACCACATGCTTTCATTTTTGAGCGAGGTGTCTTCTGTATGAAATAGTGTCTAGTGTTCAGGAGGAAGTGTGTTGCAGAATTGCAAACACAGTTTAAAGCAGCACTTGTGTCTAAGGTATGGCCACGCTGTGTTTAAGGTTTAGTTCCAATGACTTCAAGTTTTGTCACATTGGTTTAAGAGTATGTTCTTAGTGTGTAAGCAATCGAAAAAAACTGTAAGACAGAAATCTGAAAATACACATATTGCATCTAGACAGCATGGAGATGTTGATAATTTGTTTTTAACAATGACTGATTTGCTCCATAAGTGAAAAACTGATGTTTAAAAATGCCATTTTTGCATTGACTCCAATTGTTCACATGAGAGCAAAATTCAAAATGCTGTCAAAAATTCAGTTTTTGAGATACAGTTCTGAAATTTGCCACACATCATCTACCATGACTCCAAAATATTGTCAATTTTTTCATGAACATTGAAGATTTATTTACCAAGAATTTACAAGTGTATGTTTACAGTACCGTTTACAGTCAAACGTTTTGATGCACTGTAGGCTCAATTTTTGACAAATCAAAAATCTGTGTGGATTTTTTGTGTAGGACAGTCTGAAGATGCTCTGTAGCAAATTTGGTGACATTTGAGCAAAAATTGTGGGAGGAGATAGGTTGAACAAGTTTTACAGTTTTTGAAAAAAAAAAACAAAAAACAGAGTGATGGATTTCATAATTTGCAATAGGTTTGAGTGTACAAACGTTTCTTCAGTATTGGGGCTACATTTTGGTGAAAGTTGCAAAGCTGTAGCACATATGGTTGATTTATTATAAAGTTTCAAAGTTTTAAACTTTAAAGGCTTGCTATAGCGCCACCATCAGGACTATTGGCTTGAGTTTGCATCTGAATGTATCTGGCATGGGACTGGACCTTTGCAGGTGGTGTGTATATATGTTTGTGTGTGTGTGTGTGTGTGTGTGTGTGTGTGTGTGTGTGTGTGACAGAGAGAGTGTGTGTCTGTCGGCAACACGCCCAGTTCCAGACAGGTTTGTGACGTCACAAAGAAGACCGTATGTCGGCTTCACGTACAGGTCCGTGAGCGGCGGTGACGTCACCCGCTGTTAGATGTCAAACCCCAGCAAAAGTTCCGCTGCGTTTAAGGTTGAGAAATGCCTGGGAAAATGTAGCTTCTGCGGACGCTACCGCGCTATTTGATCAGTAAAATAGTTTCACTACACTGTAAGGAATTTCACAGTAAAATAACAGTAAAATACTGGAAGCAGGGACGCCAGTATTTTACTGTTATTTTACAATCAATCTACTGTTATTTATTTTAACAGTATATTACCGTATTTTGGATTACAGTATATGATTGTAGGATAACGGTGGGTGTTATGGTAATTTACAGCGCATCTACCGCAATTTATCTAACAGTATAATGCCGTTTTTTGGAGTACAGCACATGACAGTAGGATAACAGGGTTATGGTAATTTTACAGCGCATCTACCGTAATTCATCAAACAATATAATACCGTTTTTTGGATTACAGTAGGGGAGACTGGGGTAAGTTGAGCCAAAGGGTAAGTTGAGCCACCCCCTGTTGCTAGGAAACAGTAAAAAATATTGATCATGTGACCAAATATTTAGGAGGAAGGCATCATTTCATGGAGTCTGTGAAGGTAAGAACCACATGGGTAAAGTGGTTAGACATTTATTTCTGAAAAACCATTTTTTACTCTTGAAAGTGAATTTAGTCTTTCATAAGTTTCATGAGTATTGTGTTAAGACCAAAATAGATCATTTTAAATTTGTTTTATACATCAGTTGTGGTATCTATGAGCTACAACATGAGGTCATAAACCTAGCATAAAAGTGCACCATTTTAGCTGTGGGGACTAAAAAAGTCAAAATGGTAGCTCTGGGGTAAGTTGAGCCATTTGGCCAGGGGTAAGTTGAGCCGGTAGGGGTAAGTTGAGCCACCGGCTCCTGCGTTCTGCGGTGCGTTCGGGGCCGAGGCCGGGGGGTCCGGGGGCATGGGGGAGTGCTGGAGGCCACAACTGCTGCCGCGGAGCCGAGGGCGAGGCATGGGCGCGCCACAGGACCCCGGAAAAAAGACTCGCAGACACTCAGGCCGTTTTGACCACTTAAGCCTTTATGAGGGTTAAATATTAAATCTCTAAAACTCCCCAGACCTCACAGAGTTGGTGGTACAGCAAGGAGATCTGAGCAATTTGTGTTCCCCTGCAGCCTCGACAGGTGGAATATTGAGTGAAAGCCAGGGGCGGAGCTATGTGGTGGCCAATGGTGGCCATCACAAATATGTTACGTTCATATGTTCATAACTGACCTTACTGTCAGCAAGGACACCAAGAAACTAGTGTTCTAGTGTTTTCTTTCCAAAAACACAGCTGTTAATGTTCTCTTCCCAAGCGCACTTTAAGGCATGTTAAAACAGCTGTTTATTGTACCTGTTGGATTGTGTTTAATAAATAAAAATACACATGAATGTGAAGAAGTGACTGTTATTTAGGGAGGGAGAAGGTGAGGGAGGGGTGGGATGGAGATGGGGAGGAAGGTGGGGGGTGAGTAGGGATACGGCTCAACTTACCCCGCTCCTAGGCTCAACTTACCCCATACACGGGGTAAGTTGTGCCACAAGACCACTTTTTTTGGACAGGCTATATTATGGATGTTATGTCATGTTATGTTTACACTCATTCTGTTTGTTTGAAGAGATGCACAACATCCTGAAATATATGCAGATATATTAGTTAGCGACAAAACTATGATTGCCTTGATGTAGTGATCCTAAATATGAAATATGGCTCATCTTACCCCAGTCTCCCCTATATGATAGTAAATGGACTGTATTTCTATAGTGTGTTGTATAGTGTGTTATAAAACCTGCTATTTTTGCATTTAATTTGTATAAATCCTCACCAATTAAAAAAAAAAAAAAAAAAACGCATGCAGGCTTCTCAAATTGAAATTATTTCAAAACAGCTAGTGAACATCCAAAAGTCCTACAATAAACACACAGCTTGACTTTTCTTGTATTTTACTAAGGTCTTGCCTTCAAGTACTTATACCTTGGGCAGAAACACATTCAGCACCAACACGTATTCACCACTGTTCACCTGGCTGTGCTCAACTGAGGAAAAGTAGCAGGTTAAGCTAGCGGAGGACACGGAGAAGTAGCGTAGCACGGAGTGGACAGTGTGATTACTCACTCTGACGCTGTTTTCAAGAACCAGAACTGACAAAGAAGAACACTCACTCTAACACCGTTTTCCAGAACCGACAGCACAGAGTTCTCATTTTTAACGTGTTTAACTGATAACTTATTTATTAACTTATTTAACTTAATAACTTAACCTTAAAGGCAGCACAGTAACGTTTTCTATTTTCAAATAAATTTTCTACCAAACTGTCTGAACTGTCTGCCTCAGTTTCTATCATCAGCATAGGGTTTCATCAAGAGAGCTACACTCTCCAAAGTCAAGTTCAGGAATAGCCAGTTAGGCTAGGCTACATCTTGTCACTCAAAAATGAGGAGTTTGATCAATAAAGAAGTGCTATCATCAAAAAAAGAAAAGAAACATAAGCCCACAGTCATCAGTAAGATGCTGAAAGATAGTGACTGGACTTGAGAAGGGATCATACAGTAGCGCCTGTCTCCACTGCTTGACAGAAAATACTGTTTAATGCTGTTAAATTCCAGTTTGTTATTGTTAACAGAGCATTAACTGTTAATTTACATGTAAGCATGAATATTTAACAGTATTTTACAATAATTATAAAATACAGTAAGATACTGTTGTAATTTACAGCAATTCATTACAATTACTGTTTTATGCTGTTAAATTACAGTTATCTACTGTTATTGTTAACTGACCGATTTTACTGTTAATTTACATGTGAGGGATGAATATTTAACAGTATTTTACAATTATTATAAAATACAGTAGGATACTGTTGTAAATCCACCAGTGTCGCAGCCGGCCCGCTTGACGCCGACCGGTGTCACATGGTCGGCCATGTGACATCATCACTACAGTCACAGCAGGTGTCACAGTGATGATGTCATATGGCTGACCATGATGATGTCACGCCGCGGCACTGGTCGGCGTGACATCATCATGGTCGGCCATGTGACGCCGGCCCGCTTGACGCCGACCGGTGTCACATGGTTGGCCATGTGACATCATCACTACAGTCACAGCAGGTGTCACAGTGATGATGTCACTTGGCTGACCATGATGATGTCACGCCGACCAGTGCCGCGGCGTGACATCATCATGGTCAGCCATGTGACATCATCACTGCAGTCACAGCTGAGGGTTTATAAGAGGCCGACAGCGAGCAGATCTTACCCCCCACCCTTGACGAGCCACAAGCCACCTAGCTGAAACATGCAGAAATCACATGCACCATCCCAGATGAAAAGTCTCTGGAAAGAACGTGAGAAGGAACAAGAAGAGAGAGAAAAAGAGACCAACATGATCCAGGAAGACCCACTCAGAGACACCGAAACTCTCCAGGAGCAGGAATCTGAGCAGAGGCATGAACCAGAACAAGAACTGGAAGACAAAATGCCCCAGGAAAACACCAAAAGATCCCCAGAGCAGGCACCTGAGTTGAGGGGTGAGGAGCCCAAACCCAAGGGCCCAGAACCCTGGACCAATCTCCATCAGTCCAGGCAATTCTGGGTCAATAAGGAGAAAGATGAGAAATCCCACATGGAGAACATGTCCCCCAGCACCAGTGAGCCACCAGGCAAGATCAAGCCGTGGCAGAAAGAGAAGGAAGATCTCCACCAAGAGCTGGAGCAGCTGAAACAGAAACTCAGGGCCAGCGAGGCAGAACATTTGGATCTCCTCAACAAATTGGAAGCCAGTGAGGCAGAAAATAAAGATCTCCGCAACAAATTGGAAGCCAGCGAGGCTGAAAATAAAGATCTCCTCAATAGTCTGGAAGCAAGCAAGGCACAAAAGAATCATCTCAAAATTCTCATTAATGAAAATCAATCAATCAATCAAATGGACAAAGAAACCAAAGGGCTTGACACCCAAAATGAGAATAAAGAGCTAACAGACACAGTACAGCAACCAGTGTCGAATGCTGAATGTCTGGACAAAGTCTGTACAGCTGAAGAGGAAAGAATTTCCCAAGAGGAGTTGCAAGACTGTCCTCGAGAAACAGAGGAGCCATCCTGTGACAACAGGAAAGAAGAAGAAGATGGAGGAAGCTGTGGTCAAGAAGCCAGATTCAAGAAAAAGCCTTCAAGGATGAGGAGATTCTTGACTCAGTTTTTCTCTGCACCAGCAAGGCAGGAGCCTGGACACCAAGAAAATTTACGACCCAAAATTGTCATCAATCAAATGGACAAAGAAACCAAAGGGCTTGACGCCCCAAATGAGAATAAAGAGCTAACAGACACAGTACAGCAACCAGCATCGAACGCTGAATGTCTGGACGAAGTTTGTAGAGCTGAAGAGGAAAGAATTTCCCAAGAGGAGCTGCAAGACTGTCCTCGAGTTTCCGAAGACGAGTTGCAAGCCTGTCCCCAAGAAACAGAGGAGCCGACCTGTGACAACAGGAAAGAAGAAGAAGATGGAGGGAGCTGTGGTCAAGAAGCCAGATTCAAGAAAAAGCCTTCAAGGATGAGGAGATTCTTGACTCAGTTTTTCTCTGCACCAGCAAGGCAGGAGCCTGGACACCAAGAAAATGAACGACAAATGGACAAGGAAACCAAAGGGCTTGATGCCCAAAATGAGAATGAAGAGCTAACAGACACAGTACAGCAACCAGCATCGAACGCTGAATGTCTGGACGAAGTCTGTAGAGCTGAAGAGGAAAGTATTTCCCAAGAGGAGTTGCAAGCCTGTCCTCGAGTTTCCCAAGAGGAGTTGCAAGCCTGTCCTCGAGTTTCCCAAGACGAGTTGCAAGCCTGTCCTCGAGTTTCCCAAGACGAGTTGCAAGCCTGTCCTCGAGAAACAGAGGAGCCGACCTGTGACAACAGGAAAGAAGAAGAAGATGGAGGGAGCTGTGGTCAAGAAGCCAGATTCAAGAAAAAGCCTTCAAGGATGAGGAGATTCTTGACTCAGTTTTTCTCTGCACCAGCAAGGCAGGAGCCTGGACACCAAGAAAATGAACGACAAATGGACAAGGAAACCAAAGGGCTTGATGCCCAAAATGAGAATGAAGAGCTAACAGACACAGTACAGCAACCAGCATCGAACGCTGAATGTCTGGACGAAGTCTGTAGAGCTGAAGAGGAAAGTATTTCCCAAGAGGAGTTGCAAGCCTGTCCTCGAGTTTCCCAAGAGGAGTTGCAAGCCTGTCCTCGAGTTTCCCAAGACGAGTTGCAAGCCTGTCCTCGAGTTTCCCAAGACGAGTTGCAAGCCTGTCCTCGAGAAACAGAGGAGCCGACCTGTGACAACAGGAAAGAAGAAGAAGATGGAGGGAGCTGTGGTCAAGAAGCCAGATTCAAGAAAAAGCCTTCAAGGATGAGGAGATTCTTGACTCAGTTTTTCTCTGCACCAGCAAGGCAGGAGCCTGGACACCAAGAAAATGAACGACAAATGGACAAGGAAACCAAAGGGCTTGATGCCCAAAATGAGAATGAAGAGCTAACAGACACAGTACAGCAACCAGCATCGAACGCTGAATGTCTGGACGAAGTCTGTAGAGCTGAAGAGGAAAGTATTTCCCAAGAGGAGTTGCAAGCCTGTCCTCGAGTTTCCCAAGAGGAGTTGCAAGCCTGTCCTCGAGTTTCCCAAGACGAGTTGCAAGCCTGTCCTCGAGTTTCCCAAGACGAGTTGCAAGCCTGTCCTCGAGAAACAGAGGAGCCGACCTGTGACAACAGGAAAGAAGAAGAAGATGGAGGGAGCTGTGGTCAAGAAGCCAGATTCAAGAAAAAGCCTTCAAGGATGAGGAGATTCTTGACTCAGTTTTTCTCTGCACCAGCAAGGCAGGAGCCTGGACACCAAGAAAATTTACGACCCAAAATTGTCATCAATCAAATGGACAAAGAAACCAAAGGGCTTGATGCCCAAAATGAGAATAAAGAGCTAACAGACACAGTACAGCAACCAGCATCGAACGCTGAATGTCTGGACGAAATTTGTAGAGCTGAAGAGGAAAGAATTTCCCAAGAGGAGCTGCAAGACTGTCCTCGAGTTTCCCAAGAGGAGTTGCAAGCCTGTCCTCGAGTTTCCCAAGACGAGTTGCAAGCCTGTCCTCGAGTTTCCCAAGACGAGTTGCAAGCCTGTCCTCGAGAAACAGAGGAGCCGACCTGTGACAACAGGAAAGAAGAAGAAGATGGAGGGAGCTGTGGTCAAGAAGCCAGATTCAAGAAAAAGCCTTCAAGGATGAGGAGATTCTTGACTCAGTTTTTCTCTGCACCAGCAAGGCAGGAGCCTGGACACCAAGAAAATTTACGACCCAAAATTATCATCAATCAAATGGACAAAGAAACCAAAGGGCTTGACGCCCCAAATGAGAATAAAGAGCTAACAGACACAGTACAGCAACCAGCATCGAACGCTGAATGTCTGGACGAAATTTGTAGAGCTGAAGAGGAAAGAATTTCCCAAGAGGAGCTGCAAGACTGTCCTCGAGTTTCCGAAGACGAGTTGCAAGCCTGTCCTCAAGAAACAGAGGAGCCGACCTGTGACAACAGGAAAGAAGAAGAAGATGGAGGGAGCTGTGGTCAAGAAGCCAGATTCAAGAAAAAGCCTTCAAGGATGAGGAGATTCTTGACTCAGTTTTTCTCTGCACCAGCAAGGCAGGAGCCTGGACACCAAGAAAATGAACGACAAATGGACAAGGAAACCAAAGGGCTTGATGCCCAAAATGAGAATGAAGAGCTAACAGACACAGTACAGCAACCAGTGTCGAACGCTGAATGTCTGGACGAAGTCTGTAGAGCTGAAGAGGAAAGTATTTCCCAAGAGGAGTTGCAAGCCTGTCCTCGAGTTTCCCAAGAGGAGTTGCAAGCCTGTCCTCGAGTTTCCCAAGACGAGTTGCAAGCCTGTCCTCGAGTTTCCCAAGAGGAGTTGCAAGACTGTCCTCGAGAAACAGAGGAGCCATCCTGTGACAACAGGAAAGAAGAAGAAGATGGAGGAAGCTGTGGTCAAGAAGCCAGATTCAAGAAAAAGCCTTCAAGGATGAGGAGATTCTTGACTCAGTTTTTCTCTGCACCAGCAAGGCAGGAGCCTGGACACCAAGAAAATTTACGACCCAAAATTGTCATCAATCAAATGGACAAAGAAACCAAAGGGCTTGACGCCCCAAATGAGAATAAAGAGCTAACAGACACAGTACAGCAACCAGCATCGAACGCTGAATGTCTGGACGAAGTTTGTAGAGCTGAAGAGGAAAGAATTTCCCAAGAGGAGCTGCAAGACTGTCCTCGAGTTTCCGAAGATGAGTTGCAAGCCTGTCCTCAAGAAACAGAGGAGCCGACCTGTGACAACAGGAAAGAAGAAGAAGATGGAGGGAGCTGTGGTCAAGAAGCCAGATTCAAGAAAAAGCCTTCAAGGATGAGGAGATTCTTGACTCAGTTTTTCTCTGCACCAGCAAGGCAGGAGCCTGGACACCAAGAAAATGAACGACAAATGGACAAGGAAACCAAAGGGCTTGATGCCCAAAATGAGAATGAAGAGCTAACAGACACAGTACAGCAACCAGTGTCGAACGCTGAATGTCTGGACGAAGTCTGTAGAGCTGAAGAGGAAAGTATTTCCCAAGAGGAGTTGCAAGCCTGTCCTCGAGTTTCCCAAGAGGAGTTGCAAGCCTGTCCTCGAGTTTCCCAAGACGAGTTGCAAGCCTGTCCTCGAGTTTCCCAAGACGAGTTGCAAGACTGTCCTCGAGTTTCCCAAGACGAGTTGCAAGCCTGTCCTCGAGAAACAGAGGAGCCGACCTGTGACAACACGGAAGAAGAAGAAGAAGAAGAAGATCGAGGGAGCTGGATGGATGGATGGAGAAGGATGAGGAGATTCTTTCAGTTTACCTGTGAACGAGTGAGGGAGGAGATTAGAAACCCATGGCAATTTAACTCTCATACCTACTCGTTTCAATTCCCCTCAATTCTACGGACCATAACACGGCTTCGGTCGTTAACTGTTACAGTTGAGTTCCACATCAACGTGGGTCGAGTCTACATTGTAAGGTGGCCCCGCCACTAAGCACAGAAAAGTCTCCACCTCTTCATTTGACCACGGTACTGGTCCCCAAACAGTCCCCAAACACACACTAACACCCCACCCCCAACACACCTCCACAACCCACCCCTACCCCCAACACACCCCCAACAGCCCCAACACACAACATGCCTCCAACATAAATAATAACAAAATATTATTAAAAAATAAAATACACTAAAATATATCTGTTGAGTATATATAGACTTTTAACCTCTGAACCTTTGCAGACTATGAAATATATCTGCACAACATATGTATGTATATATGTATGTATATATGTGTGTTTGTGTGTGTATGCATGTTTGTTTGTGTGTGTGTGCGTGTGTATTTGTGTTTATGCATGTTTTTGTGTGTGTGTACATAATGATAAAATAATAGCTGATGAAGTAATATTCAAAGTGGATACATATTCATCATTAGTGTTGATACACATATTTTGAAAAGTGAAAATTACAAATCTCCTGTTTATGTAATAAATCTCCACTACATGATGATGGGAAATGTATTGCATTAACAGGTATTTTGGAAAAAATCACAGTTTACATCACAAAATATTTTAAATATTTCTCATGACATTTCCAGATGACTTTTGACAGTAAATTGATAGATCTGCCTAGATCTATGGCAATTTCATATTATGAGAAATAAATTCATTGGCTCAACAGTTGTGGTGTTATATTAATCTTCAAAAAAGTATATGTGAATGCATAGGTTAAACAAGGATGCACTGTTTGCTTTACTGGTTAGATACAGAGAGGGGAGTGAGGAAAAAACCTGAAATGTAAATAAATTTTACGGACATCTGAGCCCTTTTTGCACAAGCCAAATCAGATCATCTGCTTACATCTCCTGATTTGTCATTGGTACAGGTTTAATTAAATGGAAATAATGAGGGATAATGGCTTTTACCTGACGTCGCGTCATCAGTGTATGTCATTAAAAACATCTCTAATAATTCTTACATTCAGCGTTTATCTTACATCTACCTTACATGACAAACAGGACAGAAATGAACACTATGGCAAGCGGCAGGACGAGCTTCATTAAAAAGTCGGTGTTCAGTCGGCTCTCTGACAGTGTTTGAGGCCTGTTGCTGGAGGAGGAGGCCGGGCGTGGCTCTGGGCTCATCGGGCTGCCCAAGGCGGCCAGCGGGGCAGCAGGAGCCGGGGGCACCAGCAGTGGCAGGCCCTCCCTCCTCTGCTCCTCCACAGCCACGGTCAGGACGGCCAGCGAGCGGCGGGGGAAGTGATCCGGGGAAAACAGGTTGCAGTCGGGGACGAAGAAGTGAGCCAGGCCGCTGCGTGCGTAGCCCTCTAGCGCCCCCAGCAGGTGCAGGAAGCAGACAGGTAGCAGGTGGCGAGCCCACATGGAGTCCTTGAACCTGAAGGGCTGTAATGAGATGATGTTTATCACAGAAACATGGAAACACTGACTGACTGGCAGATGGAGAGACTGGAACACCACTACTACCATTAGTACTACTGATACTACTACCACTGTGACTGTCACCACTACTGCTACTAGTACTGCTAAAGAACTACTACCTCCATCAGTACTACACCTATACTGTACCTGCTGTACTACTGACTATTACTGCCCACTAGTAACATTATTACTACTAAAAACTACTACCACCACTACTGCCATTACTGTTACCACTACCT
The DNA here is from genome assembly GCF_902150065.1 of Myripristis murdjan. Taxonomy (NCBI): domain Eukaryota; kingdom Metazoa; phylum Chordata; class Actinopteri; order Holocentriformes; family Holocentridae; genus Myripristis; species Myripristis murdjan. Next base: position 1,193,763 of record NC_043982.1, read on the forward strand.
CTTCTTCTACTACTTCTTCTTCTACTTCTACTTCTACTACTACTACAACTACTACTACTAATCAGGACTGAGGATTTTGTTATATCCCCCTGTTGCACACTAGTTAACATTAGTTAAGTCAGTTACCATCATGGAAAGTTGTTTAAATAGAAGTATTAGAATTTAAGTAAAAGTATATGCGTACTGGCTTGTGTGTTGGCTACATACAAAGAAGCAGACAAATTAGAAAAGGATTTTTAAGCACCACATTTAGATGTGGATTGTATGATATTTTGTATATTTAGTGAACAATTACGACCACCACCAGCCCTGCTATTTTCTACTACAACTATTAACTGCTGATAGTTATAGTCTTGAACGCTGCCTCACCTGATGGACAGGGTGTGGAGGAAGGCAGTCTTCCCGTGGTACGAGCACAGGTGGTCCAGCTCCCGAGGGAATCGATGTTTGAGGCCCTCGATCAGGCACTTGAGGAGCTTCAGGCACTGCTTACTGCGAGAGAGAGAGGATCAAATAATTTACTGCAGAAACGCTTTGAAAGGGTGTCCAAGAAACCAGTGTTTAATTCCTGATTTATTCCTTATCTTATCTTCTCAAAGTGAGGTATCCACTCCTTGAAAAATGCTCCAATTCCTTTCCTTTTATCTTTGCATTTTTTAAAAAATACAAGCAACCAACATAAACATTTAAACAAGAACCCATGAGGCTGGATTCATAGATGTTCTGTGAAGATATAAGAATTACATAGTCTTCTTCTTTTTTATTTTCTTAGTGACAGTCTAATTTCTTAGGGATTTCTTTAATTGTCTTTCTTACAAATGTCTCAGAATAGTGCCTGACTTAATTAGAGTCTCTGTAAAACAACATGAGGAAATGTAAGTGTGTTTTATCTCTTAGCAGTCCTGGTTGATTTTCCGCCTTAGCTGCAACCCAAAGTTTTTCCATTTTGAAAAAAAAAGAAGTGAAAAACAGACTTATGGCAATGCCAAGTTGTGCTTTTCTTGTATCTCACACACAGACCCATTACACAGTGCAAAGTCTCACCGGCAGCATTTGGTGGCAGTGCTTTCACAGCAGGTCTTCTTGTTGCCATGAAACAAGATGTTTTTTTTCTCAATGTGAGAGAAAGATATCCTCCAACTCTCTGGCAGAGACACAAAAAGAGAAAAATCTGATGTTAGACAATATTAAAACACACATGCAGGAAATTTAACGCCAGCTGAAAGAGGGAATAAAACCAAAAAATGCTCTAACCTCCTATACAGTTTATCCCAAAATGAGGCCTGAGTCATTTTTCTGCTCCTGTCAGTCAAGAGTTGGTAGGAAGATGAAACAGACACTGAGTTTGCCCACGGAGCTCCAGCTTATCGCCTATTGAAGTTTTCTTTTCACACCCTGGTCATTATTTTGCATGCTCACGTTTTAGCTGCTCCCATATGATGCAATACTGAAAGCTGCATGACCTCAATCGTTATATTAAAATAATACAAATTTTTATTTACATATTTTTTCCAGTATGTTTTATTTATATAATTTATTTGTATTCACAGTAAGGCCAATACCAATTTAAGTGATTATATCATGCGCCAAAGCTAAGAAAGGTTTAAATCGGATTCAGAAAACTGGGTCAGTCGCAGCTGCTGCAAGTCAGCTGCAAATTCTCCAGAGAAAAAAATATATATCTATATATAAGCATAAGTGAAATGATGAGAAATAAAAAAGGAAAAATAAGAAATATAAAAATATGTGTATTCGAAAATTGTTAAAAATGTGCGTGAATTATGTACAAATACGTGCAATAATCCTACAATAATATCACAACAGTATATACAGAAATAAGAAACTGAGAATCTGTGTAAAGTACAGCTATACACACCATATATACAGCGGGGTGTTGCATTATGGAGCTGCTGATGTGAACTCTTTGTGTGTTTTTGGCCATAGTTCAGTCAACAAACAAACAAACAAATGCCTGAATTGACTGAAGTTTAATTTTGGGTTGAACTGTTCCTTTAAGTTTACTTTGAGCCGAGCAGACTGGACAGCAGCTGTACCACTTGTTTTTTGTCTTTTGTTTTTCTCTCTGTGCTCTGTACGTCTCACTTCTGCCCACAGACACCGACAGATTTACAGGTAAGGCAACTTTCACCTTTGGCCGCCTCGCTCAGCTTCCTCCCCTTCATCCTCTTGGGCACAAAGTAGCAGGGCAAACTTTTGATTTGTTGTCAGTTTTTCTTCCCGAGCCAGTTGTCCACGTTTGGGCCGTTACGGGCGGTGCACGGCCAGCCCTGTGACGGGTGAATCTGCAGACAGGACGAAAGAGGAGTTATGTAATTAGGTCATTCAACGAATATTCTAGAAAAATACCCAGCCTGAGACAAGATGTTTGGTACATTTGTCACCTCTGCACGTCCAGTAGTTTGGTTCTAATGGGTAGCATTTCATGTTAGCTTAGCATAAAGACTTGAAGTCAATGGGAGTCAATAGCCTACCTCTGTCAAAGTGAAAAAATAAACCTTACAGCCACTCTGAAGCTGTCTTATTTACACAGTATCATTGAAATATACATCTTGGAATTGAATTAAAAAAAAAACAAATGAGTAATTTTAGAAGTTCATTTGTCGTGGATCTTCCTCTACCTTCTGCGGTATCGATCACTGGCGGAGGAATAAATGTGTTCAGTGGTGACAGCTACACCATCTAACTTCTCCTAAAACAACTCTCTCTTTTTTTATTTTTTGGACCAAATTTGACCAAATTCACAAAGACTAAAACTGAAGACATTTGCCGTCCATTTTTATTTTAGTTTATTTGTTTTGTAAGCACACAATATTGTTTCAGTTAGCTTTTTTTTATTGCAATCAATTCTATGTTTTTTTCACACCTAGTTTTAGTTTTAATTGTAGTTTTTGTTAACTATAATAACCTTGCTCCATGCTCCCATTATGTAAAGTGTCTTGAATGAAAACCTTCAGGGAGTCCTCTAAACAGGCAGGTTAACTCTTTACCTCCAGAGCAGGAACCACGTCCACCGAGATGAGTTCCTCACTGCTGTTGTCCATCCTGACCAGAGACAAAGTGACAGCTGGGGAGTTGACCCGCTTCCTGTTCACCAGCCAGCGGCAGCGCTCATCGGTCGCTGCAAACAAACAGAAAAAAGGGCAATTATAGCTGCTGCACAGCAATGGTCGGGGCCAGGCAATTTTAGGCAATTCTGAGCAACAAGTGGAGAATTGGAAGATGAAAAGAAAGGTGACATTTCAATGTGCATTTTGCATCAGTTGAGGCTTGAACTCACAGTTTCTGGCATGCAGGACAACGCTTTATCTCACTGAGCTAATTGACAAGTGTCAATTCATGTGGGGCTTCACAAATTGACTAAGCCAGATTTCAAACCACTGTAGAAAAAAAAAAATCAGTCATCAAGACAAAAATCTGACAATGATTATCTGGCATGGGACCGGACCTTTGTGCAGAGTTTGTTTTGGCACATGGGAATGTTGCACAAGCTGAGGCTTGAACTCACAATCTTCGACACCGAGGCCTGGCCTCTACCTCACTGAGCTAAAACTTCACATGCAGCTTCACAAACTGACTGAGCCAATCACTGACCTGCAGGACAGCAGGCAGCCATGCATGGAAAGGCAGATTTTAAACAGCTGTCAAAAATGTAGTTATTAAGACAAAAATGTGAAAATACACATATTGCATCTGGACAGCGTGGAGATGTTGATCATTTGTTTTTAACAATGATTGATTTGCTCCGTAAGTGAAAAACTGATGTTTAAAAATGCCATTCTTGCATTGACACCAATTGTTCACATGAGAGCAAAATTCAAAATGCTGTGTATAAATTTAGTTTTTAGTTCTGAAATTTGCCACACATCATCTACCATGACTCCAAAATATTGCCAATTTTTTTCATGAACATTGAAGATTTATTTACCAAGAATTTACAAGTGTATGTTTACTGTATCGTTTACAGTCAAACGTTTTGATGCACTGTAGGCTCAATTTTTGACAAATCAAAAATCTGTGTGGATTTTTTGTGTAGGACAGTCTGAAGATGCTCTGTATCAAATTTGGTGACATTTGCGCAAAAATTGTGGGAGGAGATAGGTTTAACAAGTTTTACAGTTTTTGAAAAAAATAGAGTGATGGATTTCATAATTTGCAATAGATTTAAATGTACAAACGTTTCTTCAGTATTGGGGCTACATTTTGGTGAAAGTTGCAAAGCTGTAGCACATATGGTTGATTTGTTATGAATTTTCAAAGTTTTAAATTTTAAAGGCTTGCTATAGCACCACCATCAGGACTATTGGCTTGAGTTTGCATCTGAATGTATCTGGCATGGGACTGGACCTTTGTGCAAAATTTGGTGATTTTTCGTGCATGGGAAGTAGGACTTCCTCGGAAGAAAGAAGAAGAAGAAGAAGAACATTCACGAATACAAGAGGGTCCTGGCAGCTTAGGCTGCCCGGCCCCTAATAAGCTTAAATTTCAGTAACTTCAAAAAGTCGGCCAGACAATGAATAAAAATGGAATCAAAGCCAAAGTCAAAAGACAGCAGAATAAGTAAAAAAGGGAACATGAAATATTGATGTATAGAAGAAAATACCTAATAAAGAAAGACTAAGTAAAAGTACAAGTTTTTGTACTGTGTTGTATAAGCATAATGCATTCACGTAAGAAAAAAAAATCTGGCTTGTTTGTCTGAATTCATGAGATACCTATCTCAAACTTCTGAGACAGTTTAAAAAAAATCTGTTTTTCTGAATTAAGAACATAGGCTCAATTATCTCAGAATTCTGAGAAGTTTTCATCAAGAAAAAAATCTGATGGGTTTTGAATTAATTAGATAATTATTTTAGAATTTAAAGAAAAATGAGAAAATTCTGAAATAATTATCTCATTAATCAAGAAAAATAGGGCAGTTTATTCCCCCATGAAAACAATTATGCTCCTGCATTATTGTCTTGTTGTATTTTATGCACTTAGTAACTAGTTTGTTGAAATCTGCTTGAAATGTAGAGGTGTGTTCTCTTGTGACATCTACTTATGTCAGCTCTGTATAAAGGGCCATACTTTACAAAATTCCACTCTCTACTTATGTATCCATATTTTTGCTTTGATGTTTTCAAAATCCATGCTTAATAATACTTGCACAACTTCTCCCAGTCTGATACAGTAGCAATTCCCCATCCCATGCCAACACCATCCTCCTTTTGTGCATCCCTGTATGTTTGAAAGCCTTTTGTGAGCCAGAGTTGTCCTAAAGTAGATTTACCTTCAATCACCATTTATTAAATCTCCATCCATTAAAGAGCACTGCCCTCTGTCCCGAGCCATGTCCATTAATCCTGATTATGGAGAGAAAGGCAGAGGGAGAAGAGGTCTCTGTGTCAAGTGCTGTTGCCATTGAGCTTTCATCCCAACTCTGTCATTTACTGTTCTTTATTGTAGCAGACTCACAGGAAAGGTCAGGAGGCAGATAGACAAATTTGGACTATTGGACGACTGGGTGTCCAGTAAGTCTGGCTGTTACTGAAGTCAAGTCCATGGAGTCTTGGTGATGGTTTGCACTCTGGTTAGGGTGCAGGCTGAAGTTGATGGAGCAGAAAACGATGAGTGAATGAAACAGAGTCGAACTGCAGGGTCAGCATGGAGAGCAGAGGCTTCATGGGGAAGAGAGGGACCAGTGGGTCTTTCAAACGCTCCTCAATCAAACGCAGCACTTCGACTGGATCACAGAAGGTAAGACTCGCTGACCACAGTGATGCTGGGACACATGTCTAGCGTCTGGCAATACTGGCTTGACAGAGCTTGTAGAGTGGTTACAGCAGCCTGGTAGCTAGAGAACTGTCCCATATCTGAGATGTTACAGGTTTGACCCAGTAGCAGCAAATCTTTTTTTTTTTTTTTTTTTAAAAGATTATTTTTTTGGCATTTCTGCTTTATTTGACAGCCACAGCTGCGATCAGGACTAAGCACTGCGCACTCTTAACCGGTGAGCCACCGGGGCGCCCCCAGTAACAGCAAATCTGCATCCATCAATAGTTGTGTGTACTGTCAAAAAGTCTTTGAACATTCCCACATATTGAAGGAGTGAGTCTATCTCCAAATCAACTGTTAGTGTCCAACACAATGTGGACAATTTTGCAAAAGAATTTGACTCAGTAATTGGAGGAGGTTCTTGAAGTTTTGAATGGTACATAAACTGTAAAATGTCCAAAATTACAAGGCATTTCATCTTGTATTGGCTCTTAATTTTCTGAGCTAAGTGAAAAAATCTGTCTGGGTGGGTTGAGATCATTTTGTGTTTCCAAAGCCGAGCAAATGCTCTCAAGAATTTCTTGAATTACATGTAATTTTCTTGATACTAGTGGAAGGTCAAGGGGGTCAAACCAGTTGTCCTCAGTTCAGCTCTATATGGAGAACCATGACACCCTACCATACCATCCCTCTCTATGTACACTATCTTTAGGAAGAATGGTGTTCTATCCCACTAGTGCAGTTCCAGAGAGTTGGAGAATCGATGCCAAGGTGCCCTGAAGCTGTTCTGGCAGCTTGTGGTGGCCCAACATCTTACTGAAACACTTTGGGCTCTGTTTTCATGGCGTAGCATTAGACATTAAAACCTGGATATAGCCTCTTTGGGCCTACTTTTACAATTTTCAACAGTGGCATTGTGTTGGTGATAAGCGCTGGAGTATCCTTGAGTTATCTGGGGAGAGGGGGTTGACACAGGTGTTTACGTCACTAGTAAGAGGAATACACTATTAACAGGTGGAGTTTGGTTGGACTTCAGCAAAAACCAGTCAAATCAGGTTCTGTCATTCCCTTTAAAAACAGTTGCACTCCCCACTGCATGATGCACACTGGCCTTTTTTAATTGAAGAGATCATACCGGCTTCTACCGGCTTCTTCTCTTCTGCAGTCCATGCAGATTACATGACTGTACAACACCCAACATAAATGCATAGCCTACTGTGCACATAGATAGCCAGTATGTCCTTTCTGCAGTTCAATTCACATTTCTGGATAGGTTTTCAAATTGCTCAGCATATTTTCTGTATATAATGATGCTGATGTCATATATTTGAGGGCAATCTTTCATATAATAACAGTGCAGTTGCAGCAAAATTTGTACAATGACAAACATCATTTCCATCATTTTGCTGGTTGCCTGTAAGCACTGCCACTGTATATCGATGCAGTACAGTGACACTTTAAAATAAGATGAAGTCACTATAAACTCACTTCATCACATATTCAACCCACAGTGCAGTAGGTGTGTGAGTGTGTGTGTGTGTGATAAATGTTGACCTGAAAACCATCCAATTTGAGGGCATGTTGAGTTGGTGTTAAAGGTACAATACGCAACAGTTTTGCTTGTTCAAATGTGCAAATGACCATAACATAGCAACAGGGGTTCATTCTTCTTGGTTCCATGATGGCTGGTAAGATTTTGAACTCTGAAAATAGCCAAAGCTTCCCAGCTGCTTTGTTTTGTTTTAGGGAAAATTCCTCCATCTGCTGCTCTCCAACAGACACACATAGCCAGGCTCTGGTCTGGTGTCAGCAGGCTGACACACATTTCAAGCTGTTGAATATCTGGACTTGTTCAGTCAATTTAGAATACAGTTTTCATCGAGCAGTTAGCTTGAACAATTAGGAAGATACTACTACTGCTCTCACCTTCGTGCCCAGCCTACATGTGGCTGGCTGCTGTTACAGAGTATAATACCATATGCATCCTAAAATGGATGTCTGCCTTGTTTGATGGCTGTTGCTTGACTTGGTACTTCTTGCAGCTTTTTTTAACATTTCTAACTTTATGTGCTATAATTAGTTGTGTTATTAGTTGTGGTATAAAACCACAGCTGCTAACTATGACAAATACTGTTAAGCTTGTAATCAACTCTGTGTAAAGACGTGCAGACCAAGAACCACTAGCCTTGTGGTACACCATGAAGTAGCCACTAAAATTACACAACTCTCCTGGAGGAGGGGTTTGGCATTTATGTTCTACAAGGCTAAAATTCCACCCAATAAAAGTGAAAATGTTGAGTTGAATTCCTGCTGTTGTCATATACACCTTTCTGACATAATTTGTACATGATTCATGTCTGTGACATAAAATCTGTGTCTGCAGTCTGTGCTCATTTCACAACATCTTCTGTCCTATTGCTCTTGTATTCAGAACAACCACAGTTAAAAGAACACTATGTACTTTTATCAGAATCAGAAATACTTTATCAATCCCAAAGGGCAAATTAGGTCAGTTGGAGTTGCTCAAATTCTCAAGAGGAGAATTAAATTATTAGAAATAGAAAAAGAAATAAGAAATATAAAAGTATGATGTTTTAATACTATCTAGCGGTTATTGTTCTGCACGTCTCTAGACAGACTTGATTACAAACTTAACAGTATTTCATTTATCATAGTTAGAGGCTACATTTTCATACCTCTGAACAAGTTAGAGTATTACACCAACATTACCCATTGCTGCCCTACATGAGGGGGGTAAGTGAAATATACATTTTTTCAAAATAGGTAAAATATCCCTTTAACATCTCCATTCCTTGCTGTATTTTAACCTGCAACAAAATGGTTCAAAGAGCAGATATTTTTGATCTATCTCAATTGTATTACCTCACCCTGCTTTCTCTGATCAGCGTTCGAAACACAGACATTAATCAGGCAACTGTAAGTCAGACATCCATTCTTCTAAATTCCTCCTGCTTCAGAGCATTTGACCTATTTCTTCAGGGTTAATCAACAGCACACTGACTCCATGTGACTCTCTGCTTCCTCTGAGCTGCACCAACACAATCAGCTGTTTCAGCGTGTGCACCGCCCCCAAACCCAAGTCAGGGAGACACGTGTGTGGATGACAGAATAGAGACAAGACTTCAGCCGTCATCAGTTCCAGATTCAATATTACCCAGAGACTTTTGTTTCTCAGTTATTCATTGACAAATGAAATAGAACTGGTGAAAACCAGAAATCATTTATGAGTCATTAAATTGCTGCAGGTGGAAAAAAGTACAAAAAGATTTTTTTCTCAAAAGACATACTGTGACTAAACTACTGATGTACTTTTGTAAGAGAGCTGCATGAGGCAATTTCCTACCAATTACCTGAATATGGCAGTGCAGCATTGCGTCGTGAATTTTTAATTTACTGAAGTCTCAACGTATTCACTAGTCCAGGGGCTTTCAAACTTGTCACAAGAGGGTACCAACCCAATATCTTAGCCCCATATATACATAATAGCTAAAGGGGGAAAATACAATAAAGTGTAAACAATAGGTGGAAGTAGATGGAGAAGGAGTGCCTTATTTATTTTTATTTTTTATTTTTATGGTTGTCTGCGTCACATATAGACTGATATCCAGCAAGACTTCCAGGACTCTCTAAATTTACTTTTACCTGCCGCACTACAGAGCACCTGTCGTATGAGCCACTACAGCCATGCAGTGCCTCCTTCTCCTTTTGTAAATTGTTAAAAGTCATATTTTCTTTCAAACATATTATTTGTCTTTTATAAGCAGAACATAAGAAAGAAACCCAAACACATAAAATATAATAGCTAAACACTGAACAACAACAACAAAAAAGATAAACACAAAAAAGGAAGAGAGGGAAAAAGAAAAGACAATAAAAACCAACCAACCAACCAACCAAACAAACACTAAAGTAGGAGTAAGAAACCAGGGCAGTGGGCATGTCATGCCTAATAATACAATAAGGACTATAACCATTATTGTATGTATATTTCCAGTCAAATTGAAGAACTGTACATTCAACACAGCAGTCTGTATGTGATTTCTAAGTTGTGGGACAGACAGGATCCCAGACTGGATCCCATGCTAACAGAGAGGACTCTAAGTCTCCTGTAACAGCATTATATGTCAGTCTCTCAGGGCTATATAGATCAAGCACATGTTTAAACTATTGACATACTGTTGCAATAGTAAAAAACTCAAGAACCTATTACTACTGTGTGAGATCTCAGCAATATCATCTTATTTTTTTTAAAGAAACCATACATAAGTGAGAATTTATACATTTTCAACTCAAATACAAGTACCAGAAAACCTGCATTGCTTGAAAAATCTGACTCATATAAGTAGTAATTACAGCTCATTAATTTAGATTTTCCTCTCCTCCCCAATTTTCATTTCTGTCAGTGCCAGTTTATTTATCTTTGATTTGATAGTGTCCATCCCCAGATATTTGTTACAGCAAAAAAGGTGATCTAACTGCTCATTTTGCAAACTGCGTGCTCCTTCTAAGCACCAGTAATCTCAATTTTAAACCTAAACCCTTCTAAACTAAATCCTTCTCCTTTATTTGCACTCAGTTCCCATCCCCTTGTTTATTGTTTTCCTGTTGTCAACAGACTTTCATAAAAAAAAAAAAAAAAAAAAAATAGAATAATATGCCTGACAGCTTGTTTTTCACTGAGAAATAATAAAAAAAAACCTGTTAATTTCTAAAAGTTGGATGGTGGTCATGTTGATTTGCTCTTGGCAAAACACTCATCTAATACCATACTTGCTCGCAGGAATTCCAAAGTTATTCATTGCTGGTGGCATTTCTGTATTAACCCTTTGAAACCCAAGAACCTGTGGGTACAGTTGGGTTCTATTTCTCTCACAAAATTCACTTTTTAGGGGGTTCTGAATTTTCAGAACATAGCCTGAAAATTCAGTAATTTTCAGGCCATGTTCTTGTAAGTTGTTTTTGAAGGAAATTCAGTGAATTTTCTCAGGTTTCAAAGGTTTGTGAAAATGCTTTTCACAAGCATTTAAACAAGAAATGTGAGGAGGATCCAGGTTTCAAAGGGTGTGGATAGAGTTTCCCTCATCGTTGTGACCTGTATGTCATGAGGCTGAGGTGCGCTTTGATTTGATTAGAAATCTCACTGCTTCACTTCTCCTCCATTAAATGTGTTGAATTTTTTGGTCTATATTCATCCCCAGCACACAGAGAGATGCTAAATGGGACAAGCCTTTTGATGTCAATAAACCTTTATAAAGTCTGTGTCAGACCTTCATAAATCAACTTCATAACCTTTTGCATATTCTGGACCGCCATGTTGACTGACGGAGCCACAGGCCCCCACAGGAAGGGATTTTTTTTCCATCTAAATTGTTTAGATGTCAGCTATGAACACTGGCAAAGATTCAAAGAGGTGAGACTTAAAACATCATGTTGAAATAATCACTCACACCTTTTTGTACCTTGACAATTATAGTGACTTAATTAACAGTAAAATTAATCCTTTGAAAGTTGAGCAAGTTCACTTGATTTCTTTCAAACATATAGGGAAACAGGCAGTTATCAAATTGCACACACACACACACACACACACACACACTGAAATTGCAAAAAAAAATCGATCTATCTATCTATCCGTCAAGTTTTACTACATTTTGTTCTGTTTTTCTCCATCATTTCTGTTTACACCTCCTCTAGTGTCATTCAAATATTTATCTGCACAACTAGAAGGGTTGTCTGCACAACCCAAGAGGAAACTGTGAGAAGTTGTCAACTCGGTGGTTTTTGAGATTAGAGGGAGGGCGGAGGCTCTCAAAGTAGATTTGTTGTGCCTCATTCCAGCGAGGAATGAAAATACCCTGTGTTCAAGCGGATGGGTCATGGGACTCCCAAAAGGATTACCTTGGACTGGAGTCATAAGACTTGCCTGAACAAAGAGGCTGCTTGCTCACATGCTCATCATATGAACCCCCAGCTGCATAAAGTGAACTAGTTTCATATGTTGTGAGGTTCATTGGGCTGCAGCGGGCCAGCGGGGAGCAGCAGGAGATAAACAGCAGTGTTGGGTAGAGTTGGTGTGGGTCCACTGCTGGAGGTCTGCTTGAAGGTAGGGGTGCCACAGAGGTTTGTTGGGTGTGTGGGCTTTCTTGGGGGACAAGTTGAGGAGGTCACTTTCAAAAGGCTGTGTTTCCACTTTTGAGAATCAAACTCATTATCTTGTTAATCATTTAGTAGTCATTATCCAAATGTATTGTCATTATGCCAAGTGAGTTATACTCACATCCATTTGGGGTGAAATCAGTCTTGATTCTGGGAGGGCTTGCAATGCATAATGAAAATAATTGATAATTCCCCTCAAATGCATTAAAACTAAAGTAACAAGGCTGTTTTGAAATGTAAGCAGTAGATATTTGTTAAAATGCGGGGAGTAAAAGTAAGAAATTGTTGAAAAATAAATACTCAAGAACAGATACCTGAAAATCTACTTAAATACAGTAAGAAAATATTTGTACTGTTTCCTCCCACCTCTGCATAAATATGAGTTAAAACATATTAAAAGCAGAACATTTCCATAATATTCCAACAGGGTTTCTCCAGTAGGATTTAAAGTCAAACTCAAACAAGGAGAACTGCTTGCATATTGACATTTCCATATTGACAGTGTTACAGATGCCATCAATTTACAGATTCTATTATATCATGATAAAGACAATAATATTACATATTGCAGAGACTGTATGAATAGTTAATGTAGCTCATGTGACTAGCTGATGTTAAGACATCTGGGTTTAATCCACAATTATCCAGAGAATTTATTTTTCAAAGTGCAGCCACAAACCTCTGGGCAATACTGGTTAATCACTTCGCTGCAGTAATACACAGCCATACACAAAGTCATTATAAATATATAGGTTTACATACAGGCACTCACACACACACGCGTGTGCGCGTGTGCGCGCGCGCGCACACACACACACACACACACACACACACACACACACACACACACACACACAATATACAAATCCAGGAATGGACTATGGGTTTTAGTGTGTTCTTGCAGGATTAGGAACAAGCTCTTGTAAGAGGATTTGATGCATAAAGAATAGAAAAATTTGCTGCTTGGTGAAATGGAAGGCTGCAATGTCCCTGTAATTAGGCAGATACATTCATTCTCTAATAGACTTAAGAAACAGAGAGAATAGTACAAGATTACCGAGGCACACTTCTTTTGTTGTGCATGTGTTGGTGATGTGATCAACATTCAGAAGTCTGGCAAACTTCTGAAATGCTTGTGGACTTCACTTTTGTTTTAGTCAGATCAGCCCGGGGTGTAGCAGACACAGGGGGTGGGGGGCATGTCCCCTTCTTTTGTTCCTCCACACTTTAGTTCACCTGTAAAAGTGAAAGTAACCTGTTGATTTACTTCTATGTTAAAAAAAAAAGTCTTTCTCCTGAACCTTCCATCCCCCTCACTTTTGAAATGATGGCTCTACCTCTGTTAACAGTCGTATTATACAGCAGTAGAGAACATTTTTCAAAAATGTTCCCCCTCTGAAATATGTTTTTCAGCCAAGTTTCCCCTGACCAGTACAACAACAAAAAAATGTTTTGGTTTTTTTTCTGTTTTTGCTTCTTTTCCTCTTCTTTCTCCTTGTTTTCAGCTGTATCGCTGCTACCTTTCAACCACAAATCTGTTTTCTGGATTTTTTTTTTTTTTTTTTTTTGTCCAGCTTTGTCAGTGAACAAATGTTGTCACTCAACGGCGATATTCTGGAAACATGGAGGGAAAACTGAAGATAAAATGCGCTTCATCAAACTTACATTTACATTTTTATTGAACTTATTATAACTTATAACTTATAGCATAGGCTAATTATTATTTAAAGAATTATGCATGACTGATATTTTTCAAATGAACATTTTAAAAAAGTCTCACATACCCCCTGGAGTACTCCAACATATCACATACCCCCAGGTGAGAACAACCGCTCTACAAGACTGAGGTCAGGCAGTCATGTTTTTAGGTTCTCACTGACAAACGTTTAAAAGTAAAACATCCTATATGATAAATAATATTTCATTATTCAGCAAGCACAAACTCTACAGTAAGCTGCAGCCAGCTCTGTCAGGGTTTGCATAGAGTTTGCCTTTATGATTTATGATGTGAGTGGGATGGCTAATTATGAGTAGGTTTATGTTTGGACTAATGTATGAACTTTAGCTCCAGTCAAGTATTTCAGAATATTGATGTAGAACTAATTAGAGTGTTGATTGGTGAAGTGTAGTTTTGAAGTTGGTTTAGTGTGGTAACCTTTTGAAATGAGCGATCTTTTGTGATTAGGTCACCACTAGGGGTCACTATAACACTGGGCAAAGCAATGCAGCAGACCCTGTTTGTGAGTTATCCAGAGTGCGCTGATGGCGTTATTTCATTTACAGGCTCAGTAAAGGGATTAGATAAAGGATAATATGCCTCAGTTCTCTTTATTCTTTAGCAGTGCGTTGTTGCCTTTAACATCTGCTGCCGCATGCTGTCCAGAAACACCTTCAGCAGAAATTTCACAGTGACACCAGCCCACAATCATTAGCTGAAAATATGTAAGACCATAGCGTGCGAGCAGGGAGACCACATGACATTTCTTTTGAATGGATGTCTACGGAGAAGATGCCTCAGTACCCTGAACAAACAGCTTTTTTGAGAAAATGGTTGGTGACATAATAAATTGACTTTGTAGCCGCTCATTCCTAACGTGTTCCTCATGATATGATCATTTCAGAGTGAGCCATGATAACTCTGTTAAGAAAAAGATATTCTTTTGTGAAAGACTGCAGTTGAGGCTGCATTCATAGCAATGAGAGACTGCCACTGTTGAGAAATTCAAAAGACGGCTTCATGACGTCAAGGACTGATATGATTATCTTAAAATGGTGCATGTGGTTCAGTCGGACGCCACACTGTTGCCAATGCTGAAACCCATGAGTCTCCTGTCTTCTCCCTATATAGAAAAAAATCCCATTTTTCTGTTATTGGTCCAAGACACACCAATCAATACACAGCTTGTAGAATGGAAATTTGAAAGGAAATTCACATGTTCAATTTTACGTAACTGAATTCCATCCAAGGGAGAATGCCTGGCTCACTAAAGTCTGGTCAAATTATCAAATTAGCCTGTGCAGATTAAATGCAAGGCGCGATTAAGCAACAGCATTGTGTACATTTTCAGAAATATATTTTAATGTACGAGTTGGCTGGAAAACAATCAAATTGATGACAAACCCTGTCCTTGCAACTTGAAAATGGAGAAGCAACTGCCCTCTTGCAGTGCATCTGTCCAATCTGTTGTCAAGTAGTAGAATATCTGGGTTTTTCAAACTTTTTCATGTCCTGGACCCCCACATTGGCTTTCAAGAGACCATGCACCTCGGGTTTAAATTAGGGGTGAGGAAAAAAGTTAATTCATCAAAGTATTGCAATTATTATTATTATTATTAGTAGTAGTAGTAGTAGTATTTTAATATTATTTTTAATTATTATTATTTTTTTTTTTTTGATTCCTCAATCAATACAGAGTAAAGATCATGGTATCACATGAAACTGGATGACCGAAGGAATCCAAGCTCAAGTTCTAAATTTTGGTGAGGGAAGAACTGGCATGGCTATTTTCAAGGACCCTGGGGGTCCTTGTAGGTCCCACTTTGAAAACCACTGACTTGTAGTAGCTTTTATTCACGTCATGTTCTCGTCTTGTCCCCTCTGCAGATTCAGAAAGCCTGGATTGAGAGGACATTTCAGAAAAGGGAATGTGTCCAAATTATTCCCAGCAAAGACGCAAGCAGGTACCGTGCATTTTTAGCCTTGGATTTCCCCTCATTTACCAACCGATATGCTTTTCAATCTAGTGCAAGTCTTTGATCATGTTATGATTTCACCAACGCACCTACAGGGCCCCTCCAAATCCACAGGGCACATTAATTGCAGCAGCTGCTTTTGTCGTGTGAAATGCCACATGATGAAAATGCTAGTCTCCAGTCAGTTGTTCGCCATGATCCATCTCAAACAGCACTCAGTTACATTCCCCATAAAAACATTATGGACATACACTGTGTTGATCTGTTGCATATTTTGTCATATTTATCCAGTTCTGCAAATTGTTGTCTTAATCTCACTTACAATTTCTGTCATTTTGATTTTTCATCAGTTATATTCTTCTCAGACTCTCAAGATGTTGTAATTCAATTTAATTGTGATTCAATCTTAAGTGAGTTTTTACGTTTGTGGCTTACTTTGATTTATTTTTATTTAAATTAAGGACAAAATATCCATTGGGGATATAAAATCATCAAACAAAAAAATATGTAATTTGTAAATAATTTTTCCCCCCATCCCTACTTGCTACCCACAATAAGCTGGCTGATGGCCACACCCATACTGCAATAATGCCCTTACATAACTGTAAAGCTAGTTTCAGGAGAGATTATGTATGAACACACAGATGGATTATGTAGAAGACATCCTAAGTATTTGCTTCTTCTGACAAAAGTTGCATATTTAGCTTTAAACAGACCTAAAAATAAGATCTTAAGATCTTAGATCAGGGGTGTCAAACTGGTGCCATGGAGGGCAGAGAGGCTGCAGGTTTTCATTCCAACCGAAAACTCCACCAGGTGACTTCACTGATTGGTTCCTCCTCTCTGCTTGGAGGTGAAGTGATCAGTAAAATCACTTGCTGGAGTTTTCGGTTGGAATGAAAACCTGCAGCCTCTCTGCCCTCCATGGTACCAGTTTGACACTCCTGTCTTAGATGGATAGTGATAGGTGAGAACAGCATGATGCAAATGGCTGAAACATGTTGTGTGCTCTGTCAGGTGCTGCTGTGGTCAGCTGGTGGCCCAACATGCTACCATCCTGCCCAGAGCCAAAGAGGAAGGCAGTCCACTGGTTCAGATAGAGGTACAGCCTGCAGAGCGCTGGTCCGTACTCAAACACACCCAAGCCACGCCCACCGACGCCTACGGCATCATCGAGTTCCAGGGAGGAGGCCATGTGAACAAGGCCATGGTGCGAAAAGCCAGAGTTGATTTTTTGTGTGTTATACATATGCAACATATTCACTTACAGTCAATTCCCCTCATTGTTTTTACTGTTATTTTGCACATGTATGCTTCAATTCAGATAACATCGCGCTTTCATATATTTTCACACAGTAAGTTAATGGCCTGTGGTATACAATTAATTTATACGTAGTATACAGTAGCTCCGATTTTTCATCGATTTTCATTCACATTCATTTAATCTTCATCTTCGATCTACCGTTTGATTTAATTCAAACCCAGTTCTCCTTAAAGGACCAAAGTAGTTTTCTTTTTTCAACACACTCAGTACAATTCACATATACCTTATGTTATTGTGAACCATTTTCCAGAGCAAAGCATACTTTTGATATCTGAATTCCTTTCTCCTGCCTTCCATCCCAGGCAGACATTTGTTTCAATTCATTTGGTCATAAAATAAAACACCTAAAACATTTCCACCATAAAATACTCCCTGAGGAAAAGATTGCTTTATGAACTACATTCATTTTCAGTGTTAGTTGCAGAGAATTTCAAATAGGTTCATCACCCAAACATTTTATTACATCCATAAAAAAAAAAACACTACTAGTATTAATAAAATATAACCAAAAAGGGAACTTGAGATAATATTCAAAATCCAAAAAAGTATGGTCTGCTTTGGTATGTATAACAAAAGCACACAGGCTCATTGTATATTCATTTATAATCATCACAGTGGAGAAGAGGTTTGTAGTGCAAGTGCAAAGCCTCTCAACACCAGTGCCACCAAAATAAATTCCTGCACATTTACTGTGCATGTGAAATAATCAAAACAATGTCAGTTGTGCCTGAGTAACATGTCCGTGTCCTCCTGCTCGCCGCAGTACATCCGGGTGTCCTACGATTCCAAACCGGACAACCTGCTCCAGCTCATGGTTAAAGACTGGCAGTTGGAACTTCCCACGCTGCTCATCTCTGTCCATGGAGGCCTGCAGAACTTTGATCTGCAGCCCAAACTCAAGCAGGTTTTCGGGAAGGGCCTCATCAAAGCTGCCGTCACCACCGGAGCCTGGATCTTTACCGGCGGAGTCAGCACTGGTACAAAAGCTCGCTTCTCTTTGTCTGGTTGTTTTTACGAGGCTCGCTGTCAGCAGTAGGGTAAAGAGCAGTATATCTCAAAATATTACTGGTGGATTGGCATGAAATTTGGTGGTAACATTCATGTTGGCTGCAGAATGAAACCTGGCAATTTTGGGGACCCAATGACCTTCCCTCTAGTACCACCAACAAGCCCAGTGGGGCATGTGTGATCAATGTAACACTTTTTGTAGTAACACAAATCTGAATTTTTATTACATTTAGGTTTAGTTTGTTTTCACAAACAATTTGTAATCTTTTATTTGCCTTCATTTTTTAAAAATACTTTGTTTCTAAAGAACTTCAGAAAAGTAATACTCAAACAGTATACAGTCTCTCTGCATCACAATTCCTGTATGAGTCTTTGCTATAGGTGGAGTGCAGAAAAACATGATTCATATTTTATTAGAAACTATACTTTTGTTTGCCACAAGAAGCAAAATACAACAAAGTTATTCACACTTTACACAATAACCTATGCAGCTGCAATCAGTTTGACCGATGCATGCACTGCCGAAATACAGATCCGTGCCGCCTTCTTTCACGCAACAGCCCACAGAAAATTAGAGGGGTGGGACTTCACTGAAGGAGGGGTGATGCACACATTCACCCCTCCGCTTTCCCACAGAGCGTGGCCGTCTCTGAGGCAGCGCCCTGGCCGTCGCGCTCCGACTGCTTTCCGCTGCCTCTGCCGTGGTTCCAGCGAGATGTTGGTTGCCCTTGCAGCCTTGGTCGTGCTCAGGCCGCAGGCTGGGCTCCTGTGTGCCAGCCTTCTGCTCTGCTGCTACCGCCCTGCTGGAGTCCAGCCCTGCATTCCAGTACCCATACTACCATACTATTTAGTATGCAAAAAAAGAATTAGTATGTCCCAATACATAGTATGTCAGATGCAGAATGCTAAGAGTACCAGGATGTTCTACTACATCCGGTCAGATTTCGCAGTATGCATGTCAGTATGCTACTCTGGCCATTCTGACCCACAATCCTTTGCGCAGCGGAAGTTACGTCACACTGACTGAGATGCGTGTACAAGCCACGCCCACATACGGAAGACAACATGACACACACATTACACTCAACTCGCTCAGTGACAACAGAAGCGACAGGAAGACAGAAGATAATAAATATGACAGACGACAGCGCAGTATGAAACAGCACTGGCATTTTGACAACAAAATTCAAATGTGGCGCTACAGATGGAGGCGGAAATGAGCAAGATGGTCGGAGGTCAGGGATGATGTATGTAGTGTGTCCCAATAGTATGCATACGCATGCATACTGCATACTACACTACATTCTTTGTAAGGGCAGCTGCAGTACATACTAAAAGTAAAAAGTAGAAGTATGCGATTGGAAACGCAGGGTGCATCTCTCTAATTATCTGTAATGAGACAGGTGGACCACACCCCCCACAAAGCCCAGAGCGCTAATCACAACTTCGAGCCCAAGTGTTCTTCCAGGTCATTCAGAAATCCCGCAAAAGCCCATAGAGTCCCAGCCCAAAACAGCGTCAGCACCAGGAACAGCCGTCTCAGACATCCACCTGCCCACACATACACCATCACACTGTGACACTGTTCTTGACTTAATCTGATTTAAGGTAATTTTACAGAGAATTATGAAACATGTTGACACTATCACTTCCATTCCCTTAATCCATTAGCAGAATCTAAATATAGCAGATCATAGTGTGGTGATTAGCAGAAGACCAGCCTAACCAGGCATTCAGGCCAAATAATCATCTATCACCAGATATATAATGTTTACACAATTCCAGTTATCGAATTTTGGACTGAGCGCTTATTTTCCACCAGATAACACCCCCTGCACAAATCTGCAGTGTAAAGCAACTGTCCTGTACACATTTTCTCCTCTTTTCCTCGTTGATCTTGTAGGGGTGATCCGCCATGTTGGAGATGCATTAAAAGATCATTCGTCGAAGTCCAGGGGGAAGGTCTGTGCCATCGGCATCGCGCCATGGGGCATTGTGGAGAATAAAGAAGATCTCATTGGGAGAGATGTAAGATGCACAAAGAAGTGCAAAACCAAAACTGCTTCAGTGTCAGAAGAGTTCCAAAGTAACAAAGAGACTACAACAGAGGCCCTGTGTTTAAGTATACATTTTTAGGCATTTGGTTCATAGGTCTACTTAGCTCACTTGCCTAGTTAAAGGTTGTTGTATGTAACATTTTAACACTTATACATCATTACCACAATATTACATTAGTATACATTAGTATAATTACTGTGGGATAAAAACATGATCGACTTCTGTCACCAGGTCAGATTTGGAAGGAATTTGCTCTATTGCTTTACAGCTCACAACAGCATCTAGCTTTATCTTATTAGCTGCAGAGCTAATAAGATAATGCTAAATATTCAATTTAACACCATGTTCAGACAACATGTGTCATGTCAAGCAGTAAATTCTAGTTTTTCCACTTTAAAAAGCATGTCTGTTCACACTACTCACATCTGTGATCTTTTTAGGATGCAAAAAAACTTTTTATGGCTTCTTAAAAAGATGTAACATATGGGTCAAAAAATCTTTCTATTGGTCAAATGATTGGTGATATGTTGACTTTAAATCATTGACCTTGAATGCAAAGAGCATGAGTCATCATATCACCAATTGTGCATACTTGTTAACATTGCTGAGTCTTATTTGTTGTGACATTCTGATGAAGGCAGGAATGCTGACACAAAGCTGAAGCAATGGTTCACATCTTGTTTTGGGTGTGCACTTGAACTAGTTTATTTCAAACAAACTAGAGGAGGAGGAAGTTTGGATGAAAAAATTCAGCTGTAAAGAATCTACCAGATATGTGTCATTTTGGTGCAGATATGTTAAGTGTGGTTTTAAAGCCTCTTGCTAATTTGCACAGATGCAACCTAGTTCATTTGCTTGGCTACTCACCTGTTATTTAGAGATCATTTGTCTGTTGTCAGTGGCTGTGATGACAGATTATGTGTGAACCGCAGCTAGGGGAAGCTTGACGCCTAAAACTTGATGTTATATCTAAATGAGGTATAAGAATGCCAAATTAGTGAGAAAGTCATTAGTTAGAAGCATGCACCCATGAGACTTCTACAGTGTAAATTTCTTTCTCTATGTTAACATGATGCCACATATACAAGGATACAAGGATACAAGGAAGTTTATTGGTCATTATACAACAGGCTGTATAATGAAATTAAAATGTGGTTCCCTCTTGACTGATTAATTGATTGTATAAAAAATAAAATTATTAAACATGGAGGAGTGCAGATGGTGCATTTAGTAGTCTCACAGCCTGAGGGAAGAAGCTCCAAGTCGATTTTGCTTGGGGCCCCCAAATTCCTTGAGACGTTCCTGTACGGCAGCGGATACGTCTGTATCTTTTGCCTGACGGCAGCAGGATGAACAGGCTGTGGCTGGGGTGGCTGTTGTCTTTTAGTATCCTTTTGGCTCTGCGCAGGCACCTCACCTCCCCGATATCACTGAGCCTTGGTAGATGGGTACCAATGATGTTTTTTGGGCAGTTTTAATTACTCGTTGCAGTCTTCCTGTCCTGGGCCGTGCACATCCCATGCCAGTTTGTGATGTTTCCAGTCAGGATGCTTTCAATCACTCCTTTGTAGAAGTTGACAAGAACTTGGCGTGGGAATTTAGCTTTCTTAAGTTTCCTTAAGAAATACAGCTGTTTCTGAGCTTTTTTAACCAGGGCAGAGATATGTGAAGTCCACGACAGATTCTCTATTATGTTGATTCCCAGGAACTTAAAACTGCTCACTTGCTCCACCTCAGCTCCATTGATGTAGACAGGGTTGTGTGTCTTTGCCTCCTTTTTTCTGAAATCAACTATCAGCTCTTTGGTTTTGCTGACGTTGAGCAGTAGGTTGTTTTCTGTGCACCATTCTGCAAGATGGTTGATTTCCTCCTGATATGAAAACTCATCATTGTTGGAAATCCAGCCGATGATGGTGGTGTCATCTGCGAACTTCACAATAGAGTTCTCTCCATGTCGGGGGTTGCGGTTGTGGGTGTACAGCGTGAACAGGAGGGGGCTGAGCACACAGCCCTGGGGGGCTCCGGTGTTGAGCACTAGAGTGGAGGAGGAGAGACTGCCAATCTGAACTGACTGGGGTCTGTTTGTGAGGAAGTCCAGTATCCAGCTGCAGAGAGTGGTACTGATGCCCAGAGTGTTCAGTTTTCCAGTCAGCTTCATGGTGGAGATTGTGTTGAAAGCTGAGCTGAAATCAGCAAACAGCATTCTGGTGTAGGTGTTTCTTTTCTCAAGGTGAGTGAAGACTGAGTGGAGAGCAGTGGATATGGCATCCTCTGTGGATCTGTTGGTTCTGAGGGTTAGGGTGAGCGTCCAGACTGGCAGGGATGTTGTTCTTTATGTGCTGGAGAACCAGTTTCTCAAAGCACTTCATCAGGATGGGGGTGAGTGCCACAGGGCGGTAGTCATTTAGATCAGACACTGCAGACTTTTTAGGCACAGGGATGATGGTGGCTGTCTCGAGGCAGGTGGGAACACTCTCCTGTGACAGCGATATGTTGAAAATGTCAGTAATGACATCTACTGTCTGGCACATGTTTTTGGCACGTTTTTAGTACATGGCCAGGGATGTTGTCAGGCCCAGCAGCTTTACTCATATTCACTTTCAGCAGGACTTTCCTCACATCCACTGTGGATACTGACAGTGGCCGGTCCTCTGGAGGCGGAGTAGACTTTACAGCTGACTCTCTGTTGAGGCGATCAAAGCGAGCATAAATGTGTTTAGCTCGTCTGGTAACGTGACCTCACACATGATGGGAGCGCTCCTGCTTTTGTAGCCTGTAACACTTTTGACTGCCTGCCACAAGTCTTTGCTGTTGTTGGTGTTGAGGTCTCTCTCCAGTCTCTGCTGATGCCTTCGCTTTGCCTCCTTGATGCCAGCTTTCAGTTTTGCTCTGGCAGTGTTGTAAGCTTCTTTGTCACCTGACTTAAAGGCAGCTTTTCTGGCTCTACATAGAGCTCTCACCTCTCCATTCATCCAGGTTTTTACCACATCATCAGCACATTTGCTGATGTATGATGTCACTGATGATGTGCATTCTTCAAGGTTGATATGGTTCTCCTGGGTAGCAGCATCTTTGAACATCTGCCAGTCTGTGCATTCAAAACAGTCCTGTAGAGCCGCTGTAGCTTCATCTATCCACACTTTAACTGTTTTTATAGTTGGTTTGACCCTTTTTGTCAGCTGGATTTAAGTAGGTAGCACTTTAATCTATCATCCCTATTTGGTGCAGGTGACAAGGCCCTACCAGACCATGTCCAACCCCCTCAGTAAGCTGTCAGTCCTCAACAACAGCCACTCCCACTTCATCCTGGCGGACAACGGGACTTGTGGCAAGTATGGAGCTGAGGTCAGGCTCCGCCGCCAGCTGGAGAAACACATCTCTCTGCAGAAGATCAACACACGTGAGTCTTCTATTCCACTATCATATAATTAGTCCAAACCTGAGATGCTAATTAGCACCCAAACACCAGCATATCATAAATAGTCCAGAAAACCCTTCTCATGTTAGTCATTACAAATTATGTTTTTTTTCTGTGTAGTTTAATTTGTGTGTTGGGGTAGATTTGAAGTTTTGATATATGCCTTGCAAAATAGAGAATGCTTTTGTACTGCTTGAAGTGGATAAATTTACCATACTGCATTGAAGAATATCGGTTGACAAAATGTTATTTTGGGCAGCAGAATAGGAGAACCAATTTCCAAGGACGTGTCAGCAAACTCCTACCTGGCAGCAGTACCTTGAACATGACAAGAATTTTTGCCAACTAGAGCAACTGCTTTGTATTGACTCTAACCTCTCACCTCCCTACACGTGGTCGTGGTGGTGGTGGTGGTGGTAGTGAGGTGGGGATTGTCCCATTATTATGGCACACTAGAGAATATCAGGTAATTCTGATTGCTCTAAGATTATGGTAATGTACACCTACAACAACAGCAGATATTGCACACTGAGCTAGGTGCCATGGACCTGCATTATTACATGTGCATTGGTGTAAGTAGAAGAGTCCTGCCCCTGCTGTGTCCATGTGACTAATTGTGTGACCTGTGGGTT
Source organism: Myripristis murdjan (assembly GCF_902150065.1). Classification (NCBI taxonomy): domain Eukaryota; kingdom Metazoa; phylum Chordata; class Actinopteri; order Holocentriformes; family Holocentridae; genus Myripristis; species Myripristis murdjan. Next base: position 1,217,848 of record NC_043982.1, read on the forward strand.
TCCCTTTGTCATCCTATGCCTGGAGCTGTCAGTAAGGCAGGGACAGCAAAGGGAGGCTCAGCCGTCACCTCTCACTTCAACACCACAGCGGGACCTGGATTGAACCCCAACACACATTACAGCGATCTTACTTTGATATGTGTTACTAAACTTGTCTTCTGTTTTCTTTTTTTCTTTTCTTTCTTTTTTTTTGTTTTGCTACTCCCTAAAATTGGAATTATGATGGTTTAGGTCAGAGATAGGAATTTGGGAAGGAATGATGAAGATCCTCACAAGTATAGTAATACAGTATAAATATGTGTGTATTTGTCTGTGTGTGTGTGCGTGTGTGCGTGTGTGTGTGTGTGTGTGTGTGTGTGTCTGTATGTGTGATGTGTTTCAGGTCTGGGGCAGGGTGTCCCTCTTGTGTGTCTGATTCTGGAAGGTGGTCCCAATGTGATCTCCATCGTGCTAGAGAGCCTGAAGGAAGAGCCTCCAGTCCCTGTTGTTGTCTGTGACGGCAGTGGGCGGGCCTCCGACATCATTTCCTTTGCTCACAGATACTGTGAGGAAGATGGGTGGGTACTGCAAATATACAGGCTTAGCCTTCCATAGGTAATGTAGGCCCAGAATGTCCCACAAAATGGAAAGTGATTGAAATGTGCCAAAAAAAACAAATCATAGACTTTATGTGGGAAACCTATATTCAGGCTTGCCCACAGTTACCCCACAAAGGCCTACTGCTGGTCAGCTCATACGGGACGTATCTCTGCCTCTTGTGGGTGGTACACAGGGGATCCAATTTACTGCCCCCAGAGGCCCCACACTGGCCCAAAATGGGCTTGTTCATTGGGATGACAGTCACCGACAACCTCAGAAATCCTCGTCCTCTTAAATAAAACGGACAGCATCACAGGTTAGCGAGTGTTAATTTCAAACTCTGCATACCAACGATCATGTTATAATCTCATTATTTTAGGGTGGTGAGTGACAGTGTCAGAGATCAGCTGTTGGTCACCATCCAGAAAACCTTCAACTACAGCCGCAGTCAGGCACAGCAGATCTTCATCATGGTCATGGAGTGCATGAAGAAGAGAGCACTGGTAGGTACTGGAAGATGAAAACTGGAAAATTGCCCACAAGACAAACAGTGTTTTCTGTATATGGTTCTAATGTGAGATTCATTACCAACTGATATAAAATTTAGGATATTAAAAGTTTCAGTATGAAGTCAAAGGATGGCTTTAACAAAGATGTACATATTTTTTAACACTGACTAAGTTGACTTATTGTTGTTTTTGATTGACAAGTTTGTTAACACTTTTCAGTGGGAACAGCCTCCATCAGGGTTATGGGATTTTTGGATTTAATATTCATCTGATTCTTTTTTCCATCTACATATTAATAAAACCAAGCTGTTCATTCATATCTTGCACTGTCATTTGTGTATCATTGTCCATCTTTCACACGCATTGCTAGCCAAAACCTACTCAACACACCCTTCATCATCATGATTTTACGTTGCTTTATTTTATGATCAGTTTTAATTTATGCTGTTTTAGAACCATGGTTGTTACAAGGAGATATAATAATAATAATGTTCACATAAGCCCTGGTCTGAGAGGAAGCAACAAAATTTCACATAAAAACATTTTATGAAAAAAGTTCTCACCTTGTTCATTATCTATGCTTCATGATTCAGCCAGCATGCTTGTTTCAATATATTCTCACAGTATTTCAATCATAATATTTTATTGAAAAAAATATTAGAAAAGTAGGGCAAAGAATCAGTTCAATTTGTAAGACCTCTGAATCCATAACAGTAAAACCGTACTGGCTATTTAACAGAATAGAATAGAATAGAATAGAATTTCCATAACAAAAGTGGAAAATTGCCTTTGATAGAGTTTCATGGGGAAAATTGCCTTTGATTTCATAGGGTTATTCACATGTGCAGTGAAGTAGTAATGAATTAGGAACAGGGTAATGGCAGTTAGAATGGACATCACATTCTTGATGGCTCTGTTTATCTGATAGCAAGACACAACCTTGGTGTTGTCAGATGTTTTTTTTTTCCATCACTGGGGAACAAAATGCCACACAGCAGACTGAAACCTGAACGAGGATCCTCAGTCACTGTGTCTATACAGCAGTGACTTTACCTGCCTCACCAACATAAAACAAAACTCATCTCCGATCCAGATTTTGAAGGAGTAAAAACTCAATTCTGAATGGCATTTCTTTTATACAGCTGAAACTGCAAACATTTTCAATACTACAGCTCAAATTGTGGAATTTTTGTATCATGAAATGTCACAAACTTCAATTCTATATCCATTGGCGTCTGTATTTATCTTGAACACAAATACGTGGAATGCCTCACAAACTAGCATAGCCTTTGGAAGGAGGGGAGTATAGGAGATTCAGTTTGGTTTGGGGCCTTGTTGGGCTGGCAGCAGCAGGTGACGCTCCATGTAATTTCCAGTGTAATTTGGTGCACAGCTAAGTGTTTCTTTGAGACAAATATATTTGTGTCAAATATGTTGTGCATTATAAGGTTTTGAATATGTTGTGCATCACATGGACAGTTGTGATGTGTCGTGTAATCACACTTTTTTTCCTTTGACCTAAAACTCACAGCTTAATGGAGATTGTCAGTTGTTCATTTAATCCCACAATCCACTGCATGTTTCCATGAACAGCTGGAGATCTTGTGCACCAGAATTTACAATGCATTTAAACAGGCAGACAGGGCTCCCTTGTAATCATCTCAGTTCACTAACAATGATGTATACCCAGATTAATATCCACTGGGTCTGCTGTGATTTGGGACGTTTTGTAGGGTCAAATGGGTCTCTGGTTTAATCATTTAGATTGTTTATGTGAAATAACAAAAAGTGACAACTACTCTTGTGAGATTAAGCAGACAATTAGGGGAAGACACCACAGGGGAAGCTGTTTGGTATTTAGATATTTTTCACATTACATAGATAATTCACAGTCCCAGTTTGATAGTGATTAAGGAAATGCAGTAAATATTGGAACTGTCATCAAACAGAATAAGGTTATAATAATCAGAGCACGGAATCCTGCTTCACACAGGTTTCTACTGAACCGATCCCTTTTTACTTGAGCATACAAATGCCTTAGTCCAATTTCTTTTCACTTTTTCAAACAGTGCCGGTTTATGCTCAGATGTGGTAATGTCAGCAAAACAAACTTGGGGCTTTTAGACCAATTATTATATCCATAGCAAGTGTTGTTTCAAGGAACTGCATTTAAGTTTAGCTGCTTTTTATGGCATGACATCTGATACATTATCTATCTATCTATCTATCTATGGATTAGTAAAGGATATGGAGGCAGACTCCATCAAAGTTTGTAACTGTGTTCCTTCTTAGCCAAATAATAAAAGAGAATAAAAGAGATCTTGCGTTCTCAACGTGTCCTAAAATAAATAAAATAAATAAATCCTATCTGGTTAAATAAAGTTTAAATAAAAAAAATAGGTAATGTGTAGGTAATAAAATTTGAAAGGATACATTTACTCTGGCATGTTATGACCTGTTTGAAAGAAAACCTACCCTAACCCTGAGGTCCAAGTTAAAATCAAGTTGAAATCATTTAGAATAGTCATGGGCCAAGCAGCTCCAGCTCAACAGTAAGCTGAGAAACCAATAAATTGCAAAAGGTGGTGAGATTTTTAAAAATTCAGTTACTGTCAAACGTAACTTAGCTCATTTAAAAAAAAATATTTGAAATCTTATGAATACAGTTGCTGCAATTTATGCACTCTATGACAGTGCATGCAGTAACATTATATTGGTCTATGCATACAATCAATCAATCTAGATAATGTCATATATGGACTGCAGAAGAAGACCAATGTTGTTGAATCACTGCAGCCAGGGCCGCTGCTAAGCCCCCACCCCACCCCACCGAACAAACACACACAACCTTCCAAATTCCACTCAAACAGATGTGATTTATTTTTAAATAGACATTAAAGATAAACATAAACAAGAAAAGGTATAAATTAAGTAATATATAAAATATGGGGGTTCTGTTTTAATTTTTGGGAATTCTGTTTTTTACCTTTTACTCTTATTTTACTAACAAAAAAGAGTGTGTTTTAATGTTAATGACTAAAATGTTAATGACTAAAATGCACACAAATGATTTAACAATGTTAAATTATTATTTGTTTTAAAAATGTAAATTACTTATCAAACAGACCTAACAATTCAGCTACCAGTGAATGAGCAGTAGTATGCATGTGATAACACAGATAAGTCAAAAAAATAAGCCGAAGTGATACCTCTTCTTTGAATAGACAAGCTAAGCCAGCTGTTAGCCAGTGAAAATAGAGCGGAGTGCTTTGTTACACAATCTATGTCAGTGTGCTGCTGTAGCCTGGAAAGTTTCTTTGCCTGTTGGACTCGTACGGTGCCGGTGCAGGTGTTGTAATTTTTTTTCTTGGTGGTGCAGGTGCAGGTGAAACGACTGGAGGGGTTGTGCCACCCAGATTTGCTTCCCTTCTCCCAATGCGTGAGACTTGAGAGCCCTGCCTCAGTCACCAAAACATAAGGCTAACAAGCTATTAAGGCAATAGCACCTGCGCAGTGCACCAGAGGCAGAGCAGCAAACTCTGATGGAAAAAAAGACGTGCACTTGAAGACTGTACCATTTCATAGAAGGGGTGTGTGTGAGGGGGCCTTTTTTAGGTAAAACATTTATTTTGTTCAAATTTAGTAGGGTACACAATTTAAAAAGACAACGGTGGGCCTGTTCAAAACTAATTTATACATTTTTTTGTTATGTAATAATGTTATAATTATTATGACATTTTTTTTTATTATCAACCTTAATTTTTGGGGGCCCCTGCAGGTACTTGGAGCCCTACGCGCTGTGCGTAGTCTGTGTATAGGGAGCAGTGGCCCTGACTGCAGCTAAATTTTATCAGTTTGAATCAGCTGTGTATTTGCTGTCTTGAACACAGCCCGACCCATTCCTCCTGCCAACGAATGACTTAAATCTCTCATTCACTGAGTATCTGCCAAAGCAAGACTTGTGAAACTTGTACCATAGTTGATAATATATCCACGTAAAAGAAAAAGCAGTGCAAGAGAACTATATCTATCTATCTATCTATCTATATGTAGCACCCCAGCACCCTATGCCAGTTATCAGTTACTTTAACTCACCTTTAGATAGATAGATAGATAGATAGATAGATACTTTATTCATCCCGAAGGAAATTCACAGAATGATGGGGTGTTTGGGTTCGTTGTCAGGTAGATACCATGAAGGTTTACCTATGTTGAGTGAAATAAAAGTACTCTAACTGCCGGAGGTGAGGTGAATTTGAGTCACGAGGCTCCAAAATGAAGAAATAGTCATAAGTAGTCCTACCAGAAACTCCGCTGCGTCCCAAAAGTCCCGCTCACTGCAGTCCTCTGAGCCAAAATGGCGGCTCCGTTCAGCACGGCCTCCACGCTAATGCAGAAAAGTCTCTCCTCCCGCGTCGCCAGAGGTGCAGCAGGGCTTTACCTGGTCGCCAAGTGCGCTATCTGGTATCCTCTCGTCCGTCTCTTCTCCTCCGGTGCAGGCTGGAGGCTACAGGCCAGGGTGCTAGCAGGCTTTAGCGCCAAACTAATTAAGTTCAATGTCCAATGGCGCTAGCTTGGCGGCTAACAACTAACGCTATCACTTAGCAGCGATTAGCTTAGCGGCTATCAGCTCGGCCGAAAAAAAAAAAAAAAAAAACAACACACGATAAACTTCAACAAACTGAAACAAACTACTGCACTTAACTTAGTACAGCTACAACAATGACTCACTGTGAGTTTATCCTGTAGGGATACTTTTATCCACACACTTTCAACACCACAATAGTCCGTATTTTATGTTCAGTTTTTTCACACCCTTCTCTCTCCAAACGCCTTCGTTTTTTTCGCATCTCCGCACTTTTTTTCACTCCCTTCTCCTGGCCTCTTTTCTTACCCTGCCCAATTGCTACAGGTAACTTTGATTGACACATCAAACAACCAATAAAACAAAATGAATAATGGTAAAGGCACAATCTGTGTGTTTTTCTTCAGTTAACATTCAATATGGTTTAGTACTGCTTATTTTCAACACACATTACATTTTTTTTCTTTACATCTTAGGAAATAAGAAATTGCATCAGTCTCTTAGTTAACCAGTTTTCCTTTTGTTGTGAAACTAAAATATTTTCAGTTTAATGAATGTTAATGAATATTGTCCATGTAGAGTTATTAGGAATTAACTTCTATTTTAATCTCCTTTTTTTTTTTTTTTTTACATCCGGGCTACATATATATGTAGGCGAAGTTAGGCGAACAGCTCAAATCTGCTACTGAGTTTGTTTTGTTTGTTTGTTTACTGTGTTTGTGTTTTGCAGATCACAGTGTTTCGCATGGGTTCAGAGGGGCAGCAGGACATCGAGATGTCCATCCTGACAGCTCTGCTGAAAGGTACCAGTGTGGGGATGTGATGTCTAGCGTGTACACATTGCTAATGTACAAAGCAATAAGCCATGAGAGGCTGTGGTTTGCAGTTATTTCAGAACAGCTAAGGGGCATTATTAGGCATGATGCAAAGCGGAGCTTAACCCTGGCACATCGTCCAACATAACTGCTGAAATCGGTTCACCTTTTAATGGGAAAGGTGAACCCTACGATTAAAAAGTAAAAGTAATGGAGAACATGGTTTAGCTCCATTTTGATGATTGTTTTAAAATCAATAGCCAGATCTCTTTTGGTGCACCAGGTCTGAAAACAGACTACATAGTCAATTTAAGTGTCCCAGCTTTGTTTCTTGACTTTTCCACCTCTTCAGTTACTCTCTCATTATTTTAAGAATGTCTCCTTTCTTTTTTCTCTTCCCCCTCCATCCTGTCCATCTCTTTCAACCGATCACCCAGGCTTAGCCTGAGGCGGATCTACGGGTGGGCCTGGATGGGCGTAGGCCCACCCAGATTGACAGCTTGCCCACCCTATCAGATCAGTCCAAGAGGTTTTTTTTTCTTTCATCATATCATTTTATACATGTCTATCTAAAAAAATAAACAAAATGAAATAACAGGCCCATCCAGAATTTTTTAGGCCCACCCATTAGCCATGTTCTGTATCCGCCACTGGGCTTAGCCCACCCAACAATCTGATATTTTTAAGCAAACTGCAGGCTGGAGACTAATTGCCTTAGTACTGAAACTGTATTGCAGTCACAAGTGTTTACAGAGTATTGTACATACTTCTTAGCTTTGAACGCGGCTCAGCCAGTCACAATCAAGGACCAGAACTATCAGTTTTTTAATTCCCAATTTTCCTAGATTTGTTTTGCATGGGTTTAGCTCTATGGAAGAGCATTAGGGCCACAAAAAAAAGTCAGAATTGTGACTTTATTCTCACAATTCTGTCATTTTCCTCAGAAGTCTGATTAATCTCAGAACTCAATTTTTTGGGTCTGCAACAACCAGAAGACATAGATAGCACCTGTAGGTAAACATTTTCTCACTGTGTTATGATAATTTGTTCATACCATGTTCCAAAGTATCGTATGAAAAGCTATGCTCCTGATTTGCCTTGTCCCTACATATTGATTCTATACTTACACATTGAGCTGTACAACAATTATACGTGCTGGCAGAGCCAGCCCAAGCCCTCATGGGGCCCTAAGCAGAATTTGATTTGGGCACCCCTCGGTGCCACCAATACTATTGACTATTGTCAGTGCTTGCTCATTTACATAACTAAATCTAAATCTAACACTAACATACCCATTATCAATTTTATTTGCTGTACCTGTGTTGCTTGCTACCTGGCATGTTTTTACTCTTTTATGGCTTTTAATCTGAAAAGATAACAAAGTCACAGGAGTGGTGTGGTGTTTATCTGTATTATAATATTCAAAGTTATACAGTAAGTGGCATAGTGAATTTGGTTTATTGAAAAATAACTAAATAAACTAGCAGACAGTGCATTTACTTAACAGCTTAACCACACTTCCTCCCTAAGTAAACTTTCTTTCTTAAGGAAAAATAAATAAATAAATGAATAAACACAAATGCAAAAAGACAATATCAAATAAATAACTAAAATAAATAACTAAAAAAAAATCCACCACCAGCCACATCAGCAGAGGCTGAAAGAGATGCAGCAGGGAATGGAGGACCATTGAATACTTGGGCTGCAAAGTGCCACTTGCCTTCAGAAGAGGACGGACACAACACAACACAACACAACACAACACAACACAACACAACACAACACAACACAACACAACACAACACAACACAACACAAAATAAATAAATAAATAAATAAATATTGTATCTACAAACCTTCCGTGAACTCTCTCAAAGAGTTTCATCAGATGGAATCAAAAATAACCACCTAACCGATATTTAGCTGAGCAGAAATCAAGTCATGTTTTTATTCATATGTATAATTTGGCAAAAAAACGTCATCACGTTGAAATACACAGGCATGGCCCGACATCATTATAAATCAATAGTTCAAATACATTCATCATGTCTTCCATTTAACTAAAAAACGTTTTTGGTCCTTTTAATCAGACATGGGATGTTTATTTACCTTGATAGTTTCGGAGGTCAATTGTCACTCTTCTCTGACAATGTCACACTAACCTCGCGACAACTGCCACCTACAGTACATGCAGTAGGTTACTGTAGCGGGTGGCAGAGGTCAGACTGGGAATGGGCGGCTCGCCCCGGGGTATTATTATTTTTTTTTTAATAAATGCAGGTTAAATACGGGAAATTTACGGGAAAATACTAACACGGGAGGGGGCCGGGAAAGGAGGGTAAAATACGGGAAAATCCCGGCCAAAATGGGATACTTGACAGGTATGTGTCTTGCACCCTTTGAAAGTTGATCCAACATTTACCCCAGTATTGTCTCTTGCTCGCCCACTCTCTCCTATTATCTTCCTTGTTGCCTCCATCAAAATTTTCCTCAGGTTTCTTGGGTTCTGCTATGATTTGTGTCCTGGCAGCAGCTAGCGAGCTAGCTGGACACAGTTGCTGCTGGTGACGTGGGGATGTTGGACTGTAGAGCGTTAAGTCTTGTTCATGAGCCGCTCCACCAAACGTCCACAGTGCAGGAACAGGCTTTCAGGGCGCAGAGCGACCGTGACGGAGGCACCGCTCTACTCATTACATGTCAATGTAGCATTAAAATGACGCTGAAGCTGTTATTATATAGGTAAATTTGTTATATGGGGTTGCTATAACACTAAAACTGCATTTTTGTATGATTACCATTATAATATATCATCAAAATTTCAAGGGACATTTCAAGCGCCTTTGGAGGCCCCCCAAGGGCGAGTCTCAAGTCTTAAGTTTCATAAACTCCACTTTGTGTTTCACTTGACTGGAATTATGAACAAACTGTAGGGTGCATTACTTTCATAACTGGAGGTATTTATGAATATGAGATAAAGTGAAACTTAACATTTCAGTTTTGTTTGTTTGTTTGTTTTTTTAGGTACCAATGCCTCAGCACCAGACCAGTTAAGTCTGGCTCTGGCATGGAACAGGGTGGACATTGCTCGCAGTCAGATCTTTGTCTATGGACACCACTGGCCTGTGAGTTTGCAGAAACAAAATCAATCAATCAATCAATCAATCAATCAATCAGTCTACCTACCTATCTCAGCAGTTCAGTAACAACACACCTGAACACGTATCTTACTGACTGTTACAGAACTGTTATTCAGTTTGTTAGAGGTGAGAACATAATCCAGCCAATTACAGGAAATAACACCAAACCACAAGGGATTATGGGTAGAAGGAGAGGATGCAGGTCCGATTGGGAAAGCCAATAACAAAATGAAGTCTTGCTTGATGCTTTCTTTGTGTGTCGTTAGGTAAGAACACCAGAGAAAAAGAGACAGATAAGTCCGTCAAGTGTGAAGTAAAAGTGTGGAGTGTAAGAGTGTCAAAGTGTAGAAATCTAAAGTTACAGGAACAGGAAGCACATGGGGTTTGTTTTCTTGTTCCTTGCTAAGCCTCTTGCACCATAATATTTCTGGTGCTGTGGCTCCAATTTTCATTTCCATTTTCAATGGATTTGTATTTAATTAATTTTACAGAAAGACAAAAACAAACACTAAGTGAAAGTGTGTTGTCCCTGCCAGATGTTTTGTGTTTAAATGCTTATGAAAGCATCTTCCATAAGCATTTAAACACAACACATCTGATCCAACATAACGGCTCTGGCCTTTAAATATAGAATTTTAATAATTGTGAAGTCTTGTAAATACATTCTTCTTCTTCTTCTTCTTCTTCTTCTTCTTCTTATGCAACATTACAATGAAAATAAACTTTTAATTAAAAGCAAGGTTTGTGTTGGTGTTGCTAATACTGTAAATTTTGAAAATGCAGTTTTCAAATTTATAGCAAATGAATATTGGCCTTAAATATCAGTTATCACTGTCCTGGATTAGTAATAATCAGTATAGGCCCTGGAAATCACTATTGGTCAGTCCCTAATTTGTGCGCATCATTTGTGCCAGTACAATGAACCCTAATCTAGAGGATCTTCTGACCATCAATCTGTGTATTTCTGCCTCACTGTGTCTTTTATGATGTCTATCTAGCCCGTGAGTGCCTTGCCCAGCGACCGGCCAAAAAGCCCAGCAGCTGTCCAGCGTGGAGGTGGAGGTGGGGGGGCAGGTAAAGGGAAAGCCAGGGGGAAGAAAGGCAAGGGTGCCAAAACCAAACCAGAACCACCTGAAGAGACAGACCCCAGAAAGCTGGAGCTGCTCAACTGGGTAAGCCACTGGACATCAAGGACACGGGAACTAATTTTCACTGGGGGGGTTCAGTCAGGCTGTATGGCCCGGTCTGGAATGTCGGGGCTTGGGGACCGCTGAGTTAAGGTGTCAGTAGAGGGCGCATGGAGAAAAATCACTAAAACTCAACATATCTCTATTGTTTGACATCAGATGAAGACATGCCTCCAGTTTGGAGTTATTTATAACTCACTGAAGTGTGTTGTTTTATTTTCTGGAGGTATTTAATCATCCGGTGTCAAACGACTGAGATGTGTTGAATTGTAATGAGTTTCTTCATACGCTCTCCATTGACTCCAGTACAACTGGTGCCAAGGTGATTCAGTGACCTCTCCATCGTTTTACTCTCCTTGGGTCCTGCAAAGGAATGTGTGCACATGAGGATGATGAGGTGACCACATAAGGATGCATTGCCACAGGGGCGCCATGGTTTTGTTGGCGCGGCATGCGTCTGGCGATGCGTCTCAGCGTGATTGCCCCTCTGCACGCAGTTGACATATTTTTCGTTTTACTTGCATTAGGTGTAGTAGATTAATACACATTTTATTTTCTCCCCCCTGTCCACACCCTAAGTGACAGCCACATTCAAGATATCTCCAAAAGAAAGCAAATGATACAGCACCCTCAGCACCCCCACTTCCCGCGCCGGTGCTGGATATGAAATGTGAAGCTTTGATTGAATTATAGTCATATGATTTTGAAAACTAGATAATGAGAAAAGATAAATACCATTTAACTCAGATCACTGTGACTAAAGGTAATGTGTTGCCTCTTGCTGAATGTCCTGCAGGTGAACTCTCTGGAACAGGCCATGATGGATGCCTTGGTGCTAGACAGAGTGGACTTTGTCAAGCTGTTAATAGAAAATGGTGTCAACATCCACCACTTCCTCACTATTCCTCGCCTGGAGGAGCTGTACAACACGGTGAGCAGGTCCACAGCCTCGGTTACACACATCAGAATGTACTGCATCACTTTGAACAAGGACAATGTGTCCTTCCAAGGGAGAGATCACTCCATTGCAGAGGGTTCAGCCAGCTGTCCATAGCACCCTGCTAGTCCGTGAAGGTGTTGCAGGTGGTCCCTGACCATGCAGTCTATAATGGAGTTTGAATGCTGGAAGTGATATACATTTCTGTTTATTACTGTTACGCACTCTGCCCTCCTTGTTTTCTCTCGCTCTTTCTGTCTGTCTCTCTGTCTTTCTCAGGTGAGCATGATCACCTGATTGGAGGGTTGGCCCTGCCCTATATAAGGAAGGCTGGGGCTGAAGGAATTCTCCCTCCCAGATGAGCAGCCTGCTGATCATCCCAGGGTGTTTTTGTCGTGTTGTTCATTATTTTATGTTTGTTGCTTTTGAGGATGTAGGTCAGGTAGTCCAGTTTTCATAGCTTTGTTTCCTTGTTTGCTTTAAGCACTGTTTTGGTAGTTTAAGGTGAAGCTCTGGGTCTGACCACCTTCTCCATCCTTTTGTTCTTTTTGGCCAGGCCTCCAGGCTCCTATAGTTTTGGTTAATTTCTGGCAATTACTTTTGTAAAATAAGATTCATTTTTGCTCAGGAATTATATGTTCTATGTGTTTCTGGTCACAAGGTGGAGCCAAATGTTTGTTGTTGTGGCTGTAACAATTACTTCTTTTTTGTGAAAAATCAAATTCATCCAAATGTGAAAAAAATGAAGAAAAGTTGACTTCTCTGTGTGGACATGACAAATGGTGCTCATTTGGTCCTTGGTAGCCTCTGCTGATGTTGGAATGTGTTATCGTTCCTGGCCTGCGTGTTCAGTGGTCCCTCGTTAATCGCGGGAGTTACGTTCTAAAAATAACGCGCAATAGGCGAAATCCGCGAAGTAGTCAGCTTTATTTTTTACAATTATTATAGATGTTTTAAGGCTGTAAAACCCCTCACTACACACTTTATACACTTTTCTCAGACAGGCATTAACATTTTCTCACTTTTCTCTCTTGTTTAAACACTCTCAAAGTTCAAACCTTCGTAGAAAAATAAGTCCAGTAAAAAAAAATCATGCAAAATTGCACTAAAAAAAATCCACGAAACTGCGAGGCCGCGAAAGGTGAACCGTGTTATAGCGAGGGACCACTGTACATACACACATGCATCTTTATTTTGGCTTTTTAGTCGACATTTTGGCTCCCTGTCCTTACGTAAGACATATTATTCAGATATAAAGAAATAGCAGATGTGATAAATGTTGAAGATATTGTTGCCTTGAAGTTATTCACACAGTTGTATTCCATGGGCTTTTGAGATTGTCCTTTAAAAAACAATCTAGCTCTTACAGGAATACTCCAATGTTTTGGACAAGGTACCATTTTTCCATCTTATCCAGAATGAGACAAGCAGTTGGACACCATTTTCACCTCTGTATGGTGAAAATGGTGGTTCACTTCCTATGGGTAGCATTTCAGGTTAGCTTAGCATGACTAATAAGAAATAAACCTCACAACCTCACAGCAGCTCTGAATCTGCTGATAATTTGAAATACACACCAAAGAATTAAAAAAAAAAAAAAATCAAAGGAGAGTGGTTTTTAGGAGAAATTAATTTGTGGTGGATCTTCCTATACCTTCAGCAGTGCACGGATCACTGGATCACTGCAGTAGACAGAAGGATAAATGTATTCAACAGTTACAGCTCCAATCATTTACCTTCCCCTGAAACCACTCTTAAAAAAAAAAAAAAAAAAAAAAAAATCCAAGATGTGTGCCATCTAGCAACAACTATCCTACGTTGGCCAACAATTGTGGAGGTTATTATTTTGATCAGTTTTTGTGTTTTTTTGTGTCCTTCTACAGAGATTAGGTCCAACCAACACACTGCACTTTGTGGTCAGAGATGTGAAAAAGGTATGTTGTAGAATAAATAAATTACATATATTATAAATTATATATATATAATATGTGTGTGTACATATATATGCATCTGGTGATGTGTGTACATACACTACTCACAAAAATTTAGGGATATTTGGCTTACGGGTGAAATTTACAGAAAATG